>NW_022605162.1:0-20137 GCF_008692095.1 Etheostoma spectabile | reverse complement strand
TACAGTTTACTTTAGCATATCAAGTTTTTCTACAACTTTTACTGATTTTAACTATTCAACTAGGTTAGCTTTAGCAATTCAGCTATTCAGCATTCCCACGCATTTTCTGCAGGAAATGCATTTTCTAGTTATTTTAGTGGGAATGCTGTTCAGCATTTCCACTATTGTTATTCAGTTCTTTATTTTAGTGGGAATGCTGTTCAGCATTCCAACTATTGTTATTCGGTTCTTTATTTTTAGTGGGAATGCTGTTCAGCATTTCCACTATTGTTATTCAGTTCTTTATTTTAGTGGGAATGCTGTTCAGCATTCCAACTATTGTTATTCGGTTCTTTATTATTATTATTATTTCGTCTTCCGTACGTTTTTTGGCTCTCCGTATCTTCTGCATACTTTCAGCTATTTAAACCATTCAACTTTTCAAATCTTCAGCTCTTTCAGCAGATTATTGGACCTCTTCAGCAATTTTTCTGCTATTTATACTTTTTCAAATATTAAGCTTTTAAACAATTTTTTTTAACATTAAAGTCAATGAGAGCACTCTTCAAATCCTTCAAATCTTCTTCAGCTTCAAAATGTATCTCCTCCTACATTTTTTCACCTACAGACATGGTTAAAACTTAAAACGTTCACAAACTATTCAGATTTGCTCTATCTTTTCAGATTGACATATTTTACAGTTTTTGTGGAAAAGCTGTTTAAGTACAGTGCACATTTTATGATTTTTCTGCATTTAAATGGGTGTGTATTGCGTTTGTTAGAGTGTGGTGTGATGTCATCAGAGTGAAAGGCTTCGAAAAAATTATCTTACTCTGTTCTCTATAACTTGCTCCCACGCCAACAATTCTAACTTGTCATGGACAATTTATACATCAAAACGTAGGTATTCTTGTCTAGTTTCAGCCAATGGCTCATTTATGCTATGTAATGAATTATATTTTCGCTCAGCGAGCTTTCAAATGTCAAGAGTTCAGGATTTCTCCATTCACTGCAATGTTAAACATCTTCCCATTTCTGAGCAAAACGCAGAGTGAAGCACTTTTTTACATCGCTGAACGCCCACATTTTTAAGTTAATCTACATGAATTTATATTCAATACGTTCACAAAGGCTCCTGGTGCTCATGGGCAAGTTATTATTTTCTATCTCATATCACTTAGGCGTAATGACCATTTGTTTGAGAGCTAGTTTCAGTCATTGAGGAGCTGCGTTTCCTACAGGTGAGAAGGATACAACAGCTGCGGTCGTTAACTGATTACAGATCAAAGAGATGACATCACAGACAGTCAAGGCTTCCTAGCTGTGTTTACAAACATGGCCACTGATTACATGTAACCATGGCAACCCTCCACAGACACTCCAAACTCTCTATGTCTGTCTGTCTCATTATATATTGCAATGTATAGCTTCCTGAACAAGTCTTGGGTGTCCACACACACAGAGACACACACAGACACACACACACACATCTGATTAAGCTTTATCTCAAGTTTAGCTTAGGCATTTCAATTCTTTTTGAATTTTTCCACCTTTTTTTTACATTACTGTTGTTATTCAACTTAATTAAAAACCATTCCTACTTTTTTCAACTCTTCTCACTACTTCAACATTTTAACACCACACACACAGACACACACACACACACACACAGAGACACACAGATACTTAATATCACAATGTTTTTGTTCTGTTTGGCAGGTCAGTGTGGCGCAGGGGTTATGTGAAATGCCCTTCATGCGGTGGGCCAGGGTTCAATTCATGCCGGCAGGCAGCATCTATTGATTTTATGAAGGATTTTAGCCCCGTTATGATTATTTTATATCCATACGTTTTTTGGTTGTTCGTATCTTCTGAAGACTTTTAGTCATCAAAACCATTCAGCTTTTAAAATTAGCTCTGGCTCCTTATGGTGGATTGATTTTAATCAACTTAATTAAAAAACATTCCTACTTTTTCAACTTTTTTACTACTTTAACATCTGAATTAAGCTTTATCTCAAGTTTAGCTTCAGCATTTCAATTCTTTTTGAATTTTTCCACCTTTTTTTACATTACTGTTGTTATTCCACTTAATTAAAAACCATTCTACTTTTTAACTCTTCTCACTACTTCACATTTTTTAACACACACACACAGACACACACAACACTCACAGACACACACACACACACAGACACACACACACAGGCAAACACACATACAAACAGAGACACACACACTAACACACACACACAGACACACACACTCACAAACACACCTACACTCTTTGTCTCATTATATATAACAATGGATAGCATTGTGAACAGGTTCTTTGGTGGTAGCGTAGTGGTTACAACATATGCCTGTTTGGGTTCAATTCCCACAGCGGGACCTCAACCAAAGTACTCCCCATAAAGTCAGTCAACTCCTAGTGATGGCCCAGTGCGTATGGACGGGGGTTTAATCCCCGCCGCAGTACATCAACCCTGACAAAGGAATTTAACCCTATTATGATTTCTTGTGGTGTTATTCAACTTAATGAACGCCATTCCGACTTTTTCAAATATTCTCACTACTTCAACATCTTCTTACTGATTATGCTATTTCTCAAGTAGCTTTAGCATTTCAATTTTTTAGAATTTTTCCATCTTTTTTACATTATTGTTGGTATTCAACTTAATTAAAACCATTCCTACTTTTCAACTTTTTTTACTACTTTAAGTTTCCTACTTTTTTCCACTCTTCTCAAAACTTCAACATCTTCTTACTGACTTAAGCTTTTTCTACAATTAGCTTTAACTATTCATTTACTTCATTCATTTAACTATCAACTAGGTTAGCTTTAGCAATTCAGCTATTCAGCATTCCCACGCATTTTCTGCAGGAAATGCATTTTCTAGTTATTATTTCGTCTTCCGTACGTTTTTTGGCTCTCCGTATCTTCTGCATACTTTCAGCTATTTAAACCATTAACTTTTCAAATCTTCAGCTCTTTCAGCAGATGATGGGACCTCTTCAGCAATTTCTGCTATTTATACTTTTCAAATATTAAGCTTTTAAACAATTTTTTTTAACATTAAAGTCAATGAGAGCACTCTTCAAATCCTTCAAATCTTCTTCAGCTTCAAAATGTATCTCCTCCTACATTCTTTCACCTACATACATGGTTCAAACTTTAAAACGTTCACAAACTATTCAGCTATTTGGCTCTATCTTTTCAGATTGACATATTTTACAGTTTTTGTGAAAAAGCTGTTTAAGTACAGTGCACATTTTATGATTTTTCTGGATTTATAATGGGTGTGTATTGCATTTGTTAGAGTGAGGAGTGATGTCATCAGAGTGAAAGGCTTCAAAAAAATTATCTTACTCTGTTCTCTATAAGTTGCTCCCACGCCAACACTTCTAACTTTTCATGGACAATTTATACATCAAAACGTAGGTATTCTTGTCTAGTTATTATTATTTCGTCTTCCGTACGTTTTTTGGCTCTCCGTATCTTCTGCATACTTTCAGCTATTTAAACCATTCAACTTTTCAAATCTTCAGCTCTTTCAGCAGATGATGGGACCTCTTCAGCAATTTTTCTGCTATTTATACTTTTTCAAATATTAAGCTTTTAAACAATTTTTTTTAACATTAAAGTCAATGAGAGCAAGCTTCAAATCATTCAAATCTTCTTCTGCTTCAAAATGTATCTCCTCCTACATCTTTTCACCTACAGACGTGTTTCAAACTTTAAAACGTTCACAAACTATTCAGCTATTTGGCTCTATCTTTTCAGATTGACATATTTTACAGTTTTTGTGAAAAAGCTGTTTAAGTACAGTGCACATTTTATGATTTTTCTGGATTTATAATGGGGGTGTATTGCGTAAGTTAGAGTGAGGAGTGATGTCATCAGAGTGAAAGGCTTCGAAAATATTATCTTACTCCGTTCTCTTTAACTTGCTCCCACGCCAACACTTCTAACTTTTCATGGACCATTTATACATCAAAACGTAGGTATTCTCGTCTAGTTTCAGCAATGTGTTCATTTATGCGATAGGAATTATACTTTTTGCTCTGTGAGCTTTCAAATGTCAAGAGTTCAGGATCTTCCTCCATTCACTGCCATGTTAAACATCGTCCACATTTCTGAGAAAAACGCAGAGCGAAGACCTTTTTTACATCGCTGATACGCCCACATTATAACTTTATCCACATGATTTTATATATTACGTTCACAAACGCCTTCTGATGCTCACGGTGAGGTTATTTAATCAATATCACGTTTGCGTTTGATGGAAGACCATTTGTTGACAGCTTGTTCAGTATGTAAAGAGCCGGGGAGACCGCTCACAGCTGCGGTCGTTAACTGATAACAGATCAAAAGAGATGACATCAAAGAGATCAAAGGCTTCCTAGCTATGTTTACAAACATGGCCACTGATAGTTCATATCCAATAGCAACTATTTCATTCTCTGTCAATTGCTTTGCTGTTGTCTCCACAACTCATTTAAAACAGTGAGTGAAAAGGAAATTTGAGCTGTGTGTCCGTGTGGTGTGTGTGTGTGTGTGTGTGTGTGTGTGTGTGTGTGTGTGTGTGTTGTGTGTCTGTGTATGTCTGCGGGCGCACACGCCAAGAGTGCAAACCCATGCAGACAGACAGACACACACACACACAGACACAGAGACGCACACACACACAGAGACACACACAAACACACAGAGACAGAGGCCACACACACACCACACACACACACACACAGACAGACACACTCACAGACACACACACACACACACACACACACACACACACAACAGAGACACACACGCACAGGCAAACACACATACAAAACAGAGAACACACACAGACACACACACACACACACACACACCACAGGCAAACACACATACAAACGAGACACACACACACACACAAAGACACACAGAGACACACACACAGACACACACAACACAGTCACAACGCACACAGACACACACACACAGACAAACGCACACACACAGACACAAACACACACACACACCTAGACACACATACACAGAGACACACGCAGAGACACACATACACAGAGGACAAGCCCACACACACTCACAGACACACACACACACACACACAACACTAGACACACATACACAGAGAGACACACAGAGACACACATACACAGAGACACACACAGACACACACACACACGCTCACAGACACACACCACACACACACAAACACATTTGTGTCCCTGTGTGTCTAACAAGCACACACATACACATGCACATGTACATAGACACACACACACAGACACACACACACACACACACACACCAAAGACACTTTATATATTATATATATTACAACCAGTTGTTATGACACACACTTTTTACTTTTTGATTCCCACTCCAATGTTTCAATAAATCTTTTTTTTCAGCCATTTAAACATTCAACTTTCCAATCTTCAGCTCTTTCAGCAGATGATGGGACTTCAGCTATTTTCTGCAATTTATACTTTTTCAAATATTAAGCTTTTAAACATTTTATTTTAACATTAAGTCAATGAGAGCAAGCTTCAAATCCTTTAAATCTTCTTCTGCTCCTAAATGTTCAGCGCTTCATACATTCACCTACAGACGTGGTTCAAACTTTAAATGTTCACAAAATATTGAGCTATTTTAAATATTCAGAAATTTTCAGATTGATACATTTTACAGTTTTTGTGCCAAAAAAAGTTGTTTTGGTTATGTGTGTATTATTATGATTTTTGCAATGGTTATTATTATTATAACTGATATTTCATATAATCTTTAGTTATTAATATTGTTATACTAAAGGGTATAGCTACTTCAGAAAAACAAAACAAATACAAATCAAAAGCTAATCCAACCAGTGTTAATTTCATTAAAAATAATTTTAGTCAATCAATCAGTTATAATTTTTCCCCATTGTCTTTTGAGAACACACACACACACACGTATTTGAAGAATTAATTGTGTTGTATTTGGCGCCAGAATGTCGGACTTTCCCTGAACACATCATGAAATGTAACTGCGTAGGTCCGGAGCAGCGTCTCATTGTGTTCTAGAACTCTGCGGTAAGTAGGATATCCTCTATTAATAATAATGTTTTTCAACGGTAAAAATACAGCTTGTGTGTTAAAAAAAGGTTGGCATTGGTTTCCACCTCATACAGAATACCAACGGGAATAAGGGCGACACGTTTGCCTGTAACATAACAGCTTGTAATATTATACTAAGCTATCATTAGCTAATATTAGCGCCAATGCTAACGCTAGCTTAATGCTAACGCTAGCTTAAGCTAGCGCTTGCATTGGCGCTAATATTAGCTAATGATAGCAACATGGTTAAATTGTTAGCTATTTTTAGCTAATATTAGCTTTGTTAACTGCGATAAACACATTGTTAATGGTTAAGCTAGCTATTGCCAATTGAAAAATAAACTAATGTTGCTCTTTCACACTGTTAGCTAATCCCGACTTAATGATGATGGGTGGGTAGCTAGCTAGCTTGGTAGGTAGGTAGGTAGGTTCACGTTTGCTTGTAACATAACAGCTTGTAATATTATACTAAGCTATCATTAGCTAATATTAGCGCCGATGCTAACGCTAGCTTAATGCTAACGCTAGCTTAAGCTAGCGCTAGCATCGGTACTAATATTAGCTAATGATAGCAACATGGTTAAATTGTTAGCTATTTTTAGCTAATATTAGCTTTGTTAACTGAAAAATAAACTAATGTTGCTCTGTCACACTGTTAGCTAATCCCGATTTAATGATGGTGGGTGGGTGGGTAGCTAGCTAGCGGTAGGTTCAATCCAAGGTCCCAGTTGCCTGAAGACATCACACACAACATACATCATGAACAGGATGATAAAAGGACAATCCACATGAATAATATGGACGATAGTTGCTCTTCCTCACAGCCAGACTTCCTGTTAGAGCAAGATTAAGCCTTTTACTGTGTGTGTGTGTGTGTGTGGTGTGTGTGTTGTGTGTGGTGTGTGTTAAGCCTTTTACTGAGTTTTTGTCTCTGTGTTCTTTGTCTTTGTACATTGTAAGCTTGAACCCACTAATTCACTTTCACTGGTCTCTCAACAGAACATTGATACTGCTGTGCATAATTGGTTGGTAAGTATAGTAATGCCATAGATGAAATTGATAATACATCACATAACTTGACTCTAGATAAATATTTAGCATCTGTAAACTGTAGGAAAAAAAACACATTGCACACACACAGTCACAGACAGACACAGACAGATACACACATGTAGGAACACACTCACACAGACATATGCATTCAAACTAGCTTAAGTTAGCGTTAGCTTTGGCGCTAATATTAGCTAATGATAGCAGCATCATTAAATTATTGTTAGCTATTTTTAGCTAATATTAGCTTTGTTAACTGGGATAAACACATTGTTAGTGGTTAAGCTAGCTATTGCCAATTGAAAAATAAACTAATGTTGCTCAGACACACTGTTAGCTAGACCCCACTTAATGATGGGTAGCTAGCTAAGTAGGTAGGTTCAATCCAAGGTCCCAGTTGCCTAAAGACCTCAGACACAACATACATACATCATAAACAGGATGATAAAAAGACAATCCACATCACTAATATGAACAATAGCTGCTCTGCCTCACAGCCAGACTTCCTGTTATTGCAAGATTTAGCCTTTTACTGAGTTTTTTGTCTCTGTTAGTACATTGTAAGCTTGAACCCACTAATTCAGTTTGTCAATGGTTTTCTCAACAGAACATTGATACTGCTGTGCATAATTGGTTGGTAAGTATAGTAATGCTGTAACTGAAAGTTATAATACATCACATAACTTGACTGTAGATAACTATTTAGCATCCGTAAACTGTAGAAAACAACATACATGTACATACTCTCAAATAAACACACAGACTCAACTACAATCACACAGACAGACACACGCATCCCTACAACACACACAACATTTTTAAACTATGAATTGAAAAGAACACTTTCATAATGAATAAGTTAATGTGTTTTCCAGCCTGAAAAGTACACATAGAATTAGCTGTGATTTTTTTTTGAGTACAACTAAATATGTTTTACTTTATCTCTCACCATTCAGATGAAAGTCATGTATAAGATGGTGTATTGCTGTATATTAAGCTACCCAACAGTATATAGAACAGTTATAATTAGCACAATTATCAGTAAAATGCAACATTTACATTAATGCAGCAGCAGTAAACATTAATCCGGACATATACAATAGGAAAACACTTGTAGTGGAGTATTTTCACACTGAGGTATACATATTTTACTTACGTGAATGATCTAAATAATTCTTCCACCGCTGCACGTATGAATTTTAGATTACAGTAATCTAAAAAAAAATTCTTAATAAAATAAATCACTGTTGTGAGTTTCTTGTCTTGTAAAATGAAGCTGAAAATCTTCCCCTCTCTCCCCCCCCTCCCCTGCCCCCCAAGGCTCTCTACATTGCTGCTGGACCATCAGTGTTGGTTACCCCCCCGTGGTAACTCAACAGTATGTTCACACACATGAATGATGTTGTTGCTATGACATGTGTTCCCTTTACACTTTGTTTGGCAGTAAATACTACTACTGTACACATTTGCTTGTGTAATCTACATACTTTTAGTTAGCATTTCCCCATCTGTGTTAATGACTCCTTGGGAACTTCACACACGCAAAATTAGGCAACATTTTGGGATTGAACACAGAAGTTAGTGAATACAAAGATTTAGACCTACTAAAGTTGTAGTGAAACAATGACACTACTAAAATTTTTCTTAGCTAAATCACAACAATTTGTACATTTCAGTAGTCTTTTTCTTCCTTGATGTAAAATAAAAATTCACCTATTCAAGGTGTATCTTTTCCTGTAATGTGTTTTCCTGTAAAGTAGTAGTCTAATGCATGTTTCCATTTTGTGTTACAGGTGCAGCAGCTCCTCTCCTCTCTCTCTCTCCCCCCCCCCCCCCCCCCTCTCTCTCTCCTCTATCAAATCAGTCTATACTGGTTATCCTCACCTCTCTCCTATTACCTACAACTCAACACTGACATTTGGTTCTCTTCAACACTCTCCTATCTCTCTCCAATAACACACTAAATATAAGGTTTTCTATCTCTCCTGTCAAATTCTAATATATCTATCTAATTGAGGTTTTCTATCACTCTATCCCTCTAAATCTATACCGCTCTATCTACATTTGTCACTGCACTCTTTGCAGTTTACCCTATGTTTTGGATCATAAGTTGTCACATTCCCTCTGGTTTTGGATTCAACATTTTTTGGTTCACCTATGTTTTTGGATACAAAGCTACAGATTACTGGTATCTGTTTTGGATTCAAGGGTTGATTGGAACCTGATTTCTGTTTTATGGATCTGTGAGTTTCTTCTCACACTTGCTCTACCTCTCCTGTCTTCTCTCTCTCCACATTTGATTTGATATTTTTCAATTGGCAAAAACCTAATTATTAAATTTTTGAATTATCAATATTGTTTAAATATATTCTATTTGGCAACTCATAAGTAAATAAATTAAGAAAAATTTTTTTAGTTCATTAAATTTAAATTAATTAAAAAGACTGGAAACACAACATTGTATTTATCTTTTATCACAAACATTGGACTGAAACCTAATTTTCAATTAAATTGGTACATTTCAAAATATATAATTTGCTTTTATAAAGTTTATCATTAAAGAAAACTCTGTTATTAAAGTACACAACAATAAATGTAGGTCTGAATCTATATTCATACTGGAAAATAAGTAAAGTAGTTCTGGACTGTGTTGCTGTGGAGCTCTATTCCAGAAGGTTTGTTTTGAGTGCAAAGATCTTCACACCAGAGTGCTCATATTCAGTTTTTGTTACTTGAGAAGTACGTGTGTAAAATTAATTACACTACATACATTGTGTTATTTGTCTCCTATTCATATATTTGTACATCATCTACATATCCACATTGTTTGCATCAACAAGTTTTGTATGTGCTTTATTGGTTAAACCTTCATAACGTGACACAAATAAACCAACTGTTAAGAAGAAACTGTATTCTTTGGTTATATTAAAATAAACCTCTGAATATATAAGGTTGAAGTCATTTAATCTGCCATTTACAGAGCCTTAATATACAAATACCAGTTAGAAAAGCCTTGGTACATATTTCTTGATAGTGCCTTAAGATAGCTAAACTTCTATTCCTGTGTCCTATATCAGTTTTATACTATTAGTTTTCAATTTGGTGAAGATATTGAAACCTGTCAAGTACCACTGAAATACTATCCGTATATAATTTTTGTAAAACGTCCCCTTTAGTTTTACCTCTGAATATCTTCACAGGCGTAAAAAGAACTTTTGTGGAAAAACATTTATATATATTTTTGAGCTATAAATCACCATTACTATCTTGCTAAGGTCATAGTAAAATCTTGGGATTCACATTGTGTTCACTACCTTGATGTCTACTATTAAAAAAAATTTAAAAAACTGGTTTTGGATAACATCAACAATGCCAAGGAAGAGTAAGCGCTCACAAGCTCAAAGTCTGCGCCAACAGAGGTTGAAGGAGAGTCTGAGTACAACAGGTGAACAGGTAAAATGTGTTGTTCCTCAGAGCTGTGGAGAGGTCAAGATGCCTGCAGCGTCTCATGATGATGAAAGAACCACACAGGGAAGTCAGAGTGATGCACCAAAAGTTTCTGCTGGAGAGAGAAGATGTCAGAGCGATGGTGAAGCAAGGCCTTCTATTGTAACCCCGGTAAATCTCAGAAGTCAATGTGATGAGCCAGGTGTACCACAGGTATCTTACGCTGACATGATAAAGAAAAGATGTGTGGCCATTTCTTCTGAAGCGAAACAGGTGAACCACAGGGATCAAAGTGTTGTGTCACGACAGGCATCTTATGCTAATGTAAAGAGTGGACATCCTCAGTGTGTAGCAGGCCCTTCTCATGCAGGCTATGTAAATCCAGCAGGTCAGCCTTCTGTAAAACACGTCTGTGCATCCCACAGCCAGGCCTCTCTCAAATATGGTAACAACAGAATCAGCAGTGTACGTGCAACTCACTAACATTTCTGGCATTCCTTCATGAGAATGAAAAAACACCAGAGCAGATCTTGACCTTGTTTTGGATAAAGGAACACAATGTATATAGAGGTCAGAAAAAGGTTTCCTAATCACATCTTTCTAACTACTGATGAGCTGCCTAATGAAGTTCCTGGACGCACACATACACATTATATGGACATGACACAGCTTTCTAGATATGGCACATTGGGACAACCTTTACCCGGAGCCGTAGACAGTTTTCTGGACCTAGAGGCAGGACTGAGCTGCTTGTTATCCGATGTCCAGTATGGTTTGCTCCTGATGAGTGCATTATGTATTGCCGTATTCAGAACAAAGTCCGGCAGATACGGTTTCTTTGATCCCCACTCCAGAACAGCCGAAGGTTTGCCCGTCCCCCCTGGTTCTCATGCTCCTGGTACTGCTGTTATGCTGACATTCACACATCTCAGTGATATGATTGACCGGCTCTTAAAGTATCACAGAATGTTGGGCACACAGTCCTCCTGTAATTACGAGCTAAAACCTGTGAACTTTATGAACACTTCCAGCCTGAACACATGCTACCTCAGACAGAGACAGACAGCTTACTCAGCCAACTCACAGTGTTCACATCAGTGATAAATCTGTGTCTGATAAAAATGTACACACTGATCCAGAACTGTGTAGCCAGATCAGCTTGAATTGTGTCACATGCCATGATGCTGCACTGAATGATTCAACTGTTTCAAAGGTAAACACTGATGCAACAGGTATCTCTGATAACATATTACAGGAAGTGCCCACTAACATCACTGTATCTTCTGTGAGACATACAGAGGTTCATGTCATCTTGCCTGATGATACTCAAACTGAACCAGAACCACCAACTAAAGTCAGTGTGAATTCTGCTACTGACAGTGAGTCAAACTTGACTGCTCCATTGATAAAAACTGTGACTGATGATGTCTCGCGTAAACTGAAAAAACTAAGTAAACAGCAAAGGAGAAAAATTAAGAGAAGACTATTGCTCTCTGAAAGGGTATCACAAAGAAAGGAAAATCAAAAAAAGAAAGAAAGGACAAACTATGCTTCAAATGAAACATATAAAGCAAAGAAAAAATGTTACTCAAGCAGAGAAAATATTCAGATGAAAAAATCAAACAAAGAAAAAGTCAGTGTGCTAAGTACCGCTATCAAAACAATCCGAAGTACAAAAAAAAGGACAAAATATATTACAACCGATACCGACAAAACTCTCAGTTTAGAATTCAACAAAAAGAAAGAATTAGAAAAAATTACAGAGAAAACGCACAATTTAGAATTCAACAAAAAGAAAGAATGAGAACATTTTACAGAAACGTACTTGATTTCAGAGTGAGGCAGCGATCTATATGACTCAGCGTTATGCAAATGACAAAGCTTTCAGAGACAGACACAGACAACTAATGAGACAAAGAATGCGAGACCGATATAAGAACAACCTTCCATTCAGAAGTCTGTTAAAATGAGATGTGCAAATAAAATAAGAAGGAAATACAGATGGATAAATCGTCAAACATGTGAGAGTGAAAGAGAAAATGACAACTCTTTAATCAAAGAGGCCATTTCTGTGTTCAGATCCCAAATAAAGGCAGGCCCATCTTATGTCTGTACTGTGTGCCATAAAGCCTCGTTTCCCAACCAAGTCCGCCCCTGCACAAGGTCAAACTATGTAAAAAATCCACATATTGTTGCAGCATGCTGACCGGCAAGTATGTGCATGTTTGTGATGAAGTCTGTGATGAAAACTGCAAGGTGCCTGATGAGAGAAGAAGTGAGTGGATATGTTACACCTGTCATGATCATCTTAAAGATGGAGCCATGCCAGCTCTCGCTGTAGCCAACAACTTAATGCTTGCTGACATTCCACCTGAACTGTCAGATCTCAACATACTGGAAAGGCATCTCGTATCCAGATGTATAGCATTTGCCAAGATCATACCTCTTCCTAAAGGCCGCCAGAGACTGATAAGAGGAAATGTTGTGTGTGTGCCATCTGAAGCAGGAAACAGTTGAAGCGTTACCCAGACTGAGAAGTGAGTCTCAAGTGATGAGAGTAAAACTGAAGAGACGACTGTGTTATAAGGGACCCAGCTGTTTCAGACCGTTACCTGGTCCAAGCTTGTACAGGCACTGCACAAACTCAAAGAGATCCACCCACAGTATGAGGACATAACTATCAGAGATGAGGCTGAGTTATGTGATCCAACACTTCCTGATCCTGAGGATGATGTGGATACTACAATGAAGGAAGATGATTATGATGAAACTGATTTAATGGAAATTGACAGGTGTGAGAGTAATGCACTGTGTGAGGCAGAAAATGAGCCTGAAAATGAACAGGATATAGACATGGTGTTGTGTGATGGTGAAGAACCAGAGGAGCAGAGAGATGATGAAGAACAGGAAGGTGAAATGCCAAACGGTGGTTTTGCTCTAGAATCATGTCTTCAGCCTTGTGACGTGGCAGAGGAGATTTTATGTTTCAGTGAAGGAATTTATTCTGTTGCGCCTGCTGAAAGAAATAATCCTGTCAGCTTTTTCAAAACACCTAAACTGGAGGCCATGGCTTTCCCTGTACAGTTTCCAACTGGTCAAAACACACTGGATGAACAGAGAGCTCTTAAATTAACACCCAGCAAGTATTTCAAAACAAGGCTTTTTGGTGTAGATGATCGTTTCGCCAGAGATACAAACTACTTGTTCTTTGCCCAGTTTGTGACAGAAATTCATTTGGCATCATCTAGCATGACAATCCAGTTAAGGAAAGGTAAACCTTTTACGAGAGATGGAAGAAATATTACCTCGGGAATGTTGCAAGATAAACGTGAGGTGGAGAGACTGGTGAGAAACAAAGATGCGGTGAGG
Source organism: Etheostoma spectabile (assembly GCF_008692095.1). Taxonomy (NCBI): domain Eukaryota; kingdom Metazoa; phylum Chordata; class Actinopteri; order Perciformes; family Percidae; genus Etheostoma; species Etheostoma spectabile. Next base: position 6,182 of record NW_022605162.1, on the reverse strand, counting down.
TTCATGCAGCCACTGAGAGGAACACCAGCCTACTGGGAGAAAACTACAAGAGATCTGTTTGCCATGATCAGACAGTTGGGAACTCCTACATTCTTCTGTACCTTTTCTGCAGCTGAAATGCGATGGCCTGAGGTTATTGAAGCAATAAAAAGGCAGCAAGGTGAAGATGTTGATTTCGAAGGGCTTGACTGGTCAGCTAAGTGTGACATATTGCGAAGCAATCCTGTGACAGCAATGCGCATGTTGATAAGCGTGTTGAGGCATTATTCAGGGATTTGATCTTATCTCCTGCAGAGCCCCTAGGCCGAGTTGTTGACTTCTTTTATCGAGTGGATTCCAGCATCGCGGAAGCCCACACATCCACTGTCTCATATGGGTTGATGGTGCTCCTGTTTTGAAGAAGACGACGACGAGACTGTGTTAGCTTTTGTGTCCAATACATCACAGCTCAGCTGCCCGACCCACATACACAACCTGATCTGTACAAGAAAGTCACAGAAGTGCAGACACACAGCAAAAATCACTCAAGGACATGTTTCAAAAGTCACAACTCTGGTTGCAGATTTGGATTTCCCAAACCACCCGTCACAAACACAATGATAACGAGACCTGGTGAGGGCATCGATCCCCTGGAAGTGGAAAAAGCAAAGCAAAAACTTCAACCACTTAACTTGTTGCTGAATGAACCTGAAACAGCCTCTCTGAGTTTGCAGCAGCTCCTAACTCAATGCAATCTGACATACAGTGAGTATGAACAATGCCTTAACATGGTGTTTAAATCCAGTGCTGTCATTTTGAAACGCGACCCCAAGGACTGCTGGGTAAATGGATATAATCCCTTTCTACTTGAAGCCTGGAATGCTAATATGGATGTCAGTTATATACTCAATGCATTGTTCGTCATCATATATCACAAGCTACATTACCAAAAAAGAATCTGGACTTTCTGAGTATCTGAAAACAGTTATCGAAAACTCAAGCAGAGACAACGTCAATGAATGTGATGAAATGAGGGAAATAATGCAGGCGTATTCCAAAAAAAGAGAGGTCAGCGCTCAGGAATGTGTGAGTCGTGCATGTGGAATCAACATGAAGAAGTCTTCACGTGCCGTGGTATTCATACCGACAGATGACAACGCAGTGAAAATGAGTCGTCCCCTCTCGTTCCTGGAAAAACAACAGCAGAATGCTCAGATGTGTGGATGACGTCTCTGACTGACAAGTACAAAGCCAGACCTGAAACACTGGAGTTTGAGGAGATGTGTGTTGGCTGATTTTGCGGCTACTTGCAGAATTGTCTATGGCAAACAGACCAAAGGTAAAAATGTTTTGCCCCTCCTGAATGAGATGGGATTTGTGCAAAGGCGGAAAGACGATAAGCCTGCTATCATCAGATTTCACCGCACGTCAAAGGAAAAATATCCTGAGAAGTTCTATGGCACGCTACTGAAACTGTACATCCCTTACCGATCAGAGCAGGAACTGAAAAGACCGTGTTTTCCCACATATGAGTCATTTTACAGTAATGGATGTGTCCAGCTACCAGGTATGATCATCTGGAGAGTGTCCAACGCATTGTCAAACGAAACAAAGACAAATATGAGAAAAACAGTGAGGAGATTGAGAATGCTGTTGAGGAGTTGAGCAGAACAGAGGTGTGATTGATGAATGGTGTAATCTGGCGCCAGAATCAGAAGTTGTGAGGTTGGAGTGTATCGAAGAACTGGAGGCAAGAGAGCCAGATCATGAAAATGAACAAGATAATGTCCCTGAATACAGTAATCAGGCTAATGCTGTAACAGAAGTCAGAGCCATCAGAGAGCCCCCTGCATTTGATCCCATACTCTTACGCCAAATGTATCAGAATCTGAACCAGAAACAAGCCTGTGTGTCTATGCAATTAGAGAGTGGTGTGTAAAGCGAATCTGGCCTAAATCCACAGCAGTTCTTCTTTTACATCAATGGTGGCGCTGGAACAGGAAAGTCACATTTAATCAAATGCATCTACTCAGAGGCATCTAAGATACTGTGCAAGCTGCCGAGACACGCTGAGGAGCCAGATATATCAAACCCAACAGTCCTCTTGACCGCATTCACTGGAACTGCAGCCTTCAACATATCAGGCACGACACTGCACTCACTGCTCAAACTGCCCAGAAGTCTAAAACCTCCATTTCAAGGCCTCGGTAACAATTTGGATGAAGTCAGAGCTGAACTTTTAAATGCTGAAATCCTCATCATTGATGAAGTGTCCATGGTTTCGAAGCCCCTTTTTGCCTATGTTGATGCAAGACTCAAACAGATCAAAGGCAGCCAGAGACCATTTGGAGGAATGTCACTGATAGCTGTTGGAGATTTTTATCAGCTTCCCCCAGTGCGACAGTCCAAGCCCCTCTGTGTGCATGACCCAAGTGAGATTGACCTATGGCAGGAACACTTTATGATGATCACTCTGACCGAGATCATGCGTCAGAAGGATGACGTTGCCTTTGCAGAGATGTTGAACAGGATCCGTGTGAAAGAAAAGTCAGAGGAGTTGTCCGAGCCAGACAGAGCTTTGTTGTCACAGGCCGTCACCGAACCAGAACTGTGTCCAACAGATGTGCTACACATTTTTGCAACTAATAAACAAGTTGATTCACACAACTCTGCAATGTTAGCTCTGCTCCATTCTCACATCACCAAGATTGATGCAGATGACTAAAAAGGATCCACGGACGGGCAGAATGGCACGACAAGGCAAACCATGGAAAGGAAACAGAAACGAGTTACCTGATACGCTAAACGTAGCTGAAGGTGTTAGAGTCATGCTCAAAACATAGACGTGTCTCAGGATGGTGTGAATGGATCTTTTGCTACGCTAGTCAGGGTCCTATCCTCAGAACAAAATGGTGTCCCACATGTCACTATGCTCGGGGTCAGGATGGATGATGAAACAGCTGGAAGGAATTATCGTAACAGAGCACCAGGAGGACCAGACGATCTAGTGTACATCGACAGAGCAGAGGAAAACATGAAACAGAAAGGAGTGGTACGCAGACAGTTTCCTATTAAAGGCCTTTGCTTGTACGATTCATAAGGGTTCAAGGTATGACAAGGACATCAGCTGTAGTCTCACTGAAACACATTTTTGAACCCGGCATGGCTTATGTAGCTGTCAGCAGAGTGACCTCTCTCAGCGGACTGCACATTCTGGATATGGACGAGAGTAAAATATATGCCAACCCAAGATCACTGGAGCCCTACAGACCATGAGACAAGTCATTTGGATGAGATGATGCCTCTTCTTAAAATCACACAGGCTATGGACAGACATGACACTCTGCATTGTTCATCATAACACAGAAGGTTTGCCATGTCACGTGAATGACATCAAGAGCCACCATGAACTGTGTTTAGCAGATGTTTTGTGTCTCACAGAAACTCACCTACAAGGCTCCTTTGTTGCAGACAGTCTCCATTTAGAGGGCTACACCCTGTTCAAACGCAACAGACACCTCGTCTACACAAACTTCCACAGATGGCCAACAAACGTGGTGTGGAGTTGCTGTTTATGTGAAAGAACGCATTCAGGTACGTGAAAAGCAGTACATACATAATGTCACTGACCTTGAGTTTTTGGCTCTGAAGGTTGAAGCCCCAGTGAGTGCTGTGATTGCAGCTGTGTACAGACCTCCGGACTACAGTGTGACATCGTTTCTCTCAAACCTGGGAAGCCTGTTGGACTCACTGGAGATCATGGATTGCCACCCTATCATTGTCTGTGGGGATTTCAACGAGAATCACTTGTCCAACGCAAGTAAGCCAATCCTTGAGCTGTTTCAGTCGCGAGGATATGTTCAACTCATCACTGCTGCCACCACAGATAAGAACACACTGCTGGACCTCATTTTCATCTCTAAACCGCAGCATTGTCTCCACTCTGGTGTGATGCGAACCTATTACAGTTATCATAATCCTGTTTACTGTGTCATGTCCTCTAACAGTCCATAAAATTGTATCTGAGTTTTACAGATAAAGAAACGACCAAGAGAAAAAGGTCTGTACCTAATACTAATAGTAAGAGTGAATAATGTATTAACACTTTTGATTTAAAATGATTGAAACTGCAATGAGAAAATACATAATGGTCTAATTAATAATTTAGTTTTGTGGTTGCAGCTGGACCCGATGTTAATCCACCGCCACATTAGGCAGGTAAAAAGAAAATCCACAGAGTATCATGACGTGTTTTTTAGAATACCTCATTGTTGGAAGTCACACTAAATATATGGTTGTATTTAATTTAGTAAGCTGAAAAGACATTTTGTTTGGTAATCTTAATATTTGGCAGTATTTGATAATGTTATGGGTAAATCTTTTCAGAGGAACGATATTGTTATTGGTCAATATTTTTTCAGGTAACCATATTGTTAGGAAATATATTTACAACACATCTTGGGCTGTACATCCCAAGTACAGCCCTAAACATACAGACGTTGTGTACAGCAATGTACACAACGTCTATCACTCTCACCAGACTCTGCTCTGGTGTATTGGTACCTACCAGCTGAAACCCCACATTTACATGCCACCCAATTTCAGGGGGGTGGCTGTATAGACTAGAACTCATGTACCTTTTACTTTCCTGGACGAGAGACACAGTTCTCCTGTCCTCTGTGAGGACACCGCCAGCTATGGCCTCACCTCCTTCATCACTGTGAAGAACGACATGACCAAGACCAGATGCTATCTGGTTAGCTTAACTGTCCATCAACAATGGACAGACGATGGACAGACAATCACTATTGGACCACACAGGGACACCTTCACCTTCATGAGTCCCAGTCATTCTTCCAAGCAGAGGATGAGATAACACCTGCCTGCCTTTGCCTTACCTTCTCTCTGGCTCTAAAACTGAAATACTGCCTGCCTACCTGACAGCGCTGAAGACTCTTCTAACGGAAGGTAATGGTTCTAATTTCATATGTGCTTTTATATTGCTTTAATTGTGTATTTATCTTTGTATTCACTTTGTAATATGCAGCATGTTGCAACACCGTTGGTACAGCTAGCAGCACATTGTCATTTAAATGAAGTTTTTGCTGCAGGTCTGCCTCTGCTGTGATCACTCAACTTCACACAGTGGAGACCATCAGGACTTTAAAGAAGGCTGAACCTCATGCAGCCTTCCTAAACTACTCTGTGTAAAATGGCACTGGACAGAAATGTTGCCAGCATTGTACTTTGGCTTAAACAAGTCACAAAGGTAATTATTATTTGTATTAACTTAGTACAATTACATTGCTGTTTGTGGTGCTATTTGCATTTGGAATGTAATGGATAATGTGTTTTTTTGTTTCTGTTTTTCCATCCAGGCTCTGCTCCTCCACGTCACAACAGTGATGCTGTCCTCGCACCGAAGACTGGCCAGATACCTGGAAGCAGCAGTTCTACAGCCTGGATACTCACAGGTCACAATGATACAGCGCCTAACATCTTCACATGTCTGTGCTTTGTCAGGGTTAGGGTTTGTGCCAAATATGGACGGACTCAACAACTAGCAACTTATGCTACTGACCCCTGGACACTGACTGTAGGAACAATTTATTTGGAACATTGATAATTGACATATACCTCATATAATTCAAACAGTGTATGCTTATTTGTACTTCATCACCATTAATATCTTTCTTTTATTAATTTATTTTCATCCTTCCTTTTCATTCTTTATCTGCTGAAAATAATATAACAAAAATGGTAAATTAGTGTGGGGTTTCAGCTGGTAGGCATCTTAAAGGATTTCACATGTGTAAACTTGGCCATGGGCTAATTCAAACCCTAGTGAAAAGCTGCCACAGTGTTTCAGTTTAAGACTGTCAAATTAAAACTGAAGGTTTTGTCTTAAAATAAATGACTTGGTTAAATAAATCTTATCAAAAGAACCAGTCAAGACCTAATATTCCTGTGATGGTCTTCTAATCAGAAAACAATCAAGTGATTCTAAAACTATGTTCCTTCAAAGTCAAGGACAACCCAGCATTATTTTATCTTGAGGCTCAGTAAATTGAGCTAATGTCGAGATAACACATTTAACATAAGCCTGTTGGTATAATTATTTGCAGTTTTTAGCCTTTGGTCTAAAACCATGTGAAAAAACTTTATTTATAGGGTTGAACAATATTACAATCCATTGGAAGATT
>NW_022605161.1:0-48047 GCF_008692095.1 Etheostoma spectabile | reverse complement strand
CCACTATTGTTATTCAGTTCTTTATTTTAGTGGGAATGCTGTTCAGCATTCCAACTATTGTTATTCGGTTTTTATTTATCTTTCTTTTTTATATTCCGTACGTTTTTTGGCTCTCTGTATCTTCTGCATACTTTCAGCTATTTAAACCGTTCAACTTTTCAAATCTTCAGCTCTTTCAGCAGATGATGGGACTTCTCAGCAATTTTCTGCTATTTATACTTTTTCAAATATTAAGCTTTTAAACAATTTTTTTTAACATTAAAGTCAATGAGAGCAAGCTTCAAATCCTTTAAATCTTCTTCTGCTTAAAAGTGTATCTCCTCCTACATTTTTTCACCTACATTCATGGTTCAAACTTTAAAACGTTCACAAACTATTCAGCTATCCGACTCTATGCTTTTCAGATTGACATATTTTACAGTTTTTGTGAAAAAGCTGTTTAAGTATGGTGTACATTTTATGATTTTCTGGATTTATAATGGGTGTGTATTGCATTTGTTAGAGTGGGAGTGATGTCATCAGAGTGAAAGGCTTCGAAAATATTATCTTACTCCGTTCTCTATAACTTGCTCCCACGCCAACACTTCAAACTTTTCATGGACAGTTTGTACATCAAAACGTAGGTATTCTTGTCTAGTTTCAGCCAATGTGCTCATTTATGTGATAGGAATTATACTTTTTGCTCAGCGAGCTTTCAAATGACGAAATTCAGGATATTTCTCATTCACTGTAAGTTAAACATAGTCCACATTTCTGAGCAAAACGCAGAGCGAACCACTTTTTAAATCGCTGATACGCCCACATTTATAACTTATCCACATGAATTTTACATCAATACGTTCACAAAGGCCTTCAGGTGCTCATGGGCAAGTTATTTTTTTCTATCTCATATCCCTTTGCCGCAATGACCATTTGTTGGAGCTGGTTTCACTGTCTAAGGAGCAGTGGTTTCCATAGCTGACAGGTGAAGAAGGGTACAACAGCTGCGGTCGTTAACTGATTGCAGATCAAAGAGATGACATCACAGACATCAAAGGCTTCCTAGCTGTGTTTACAAACATGGCCACTGATTAGATGTAGCCATGGCAACGCCTCCACAGACACTCCAAAACTTCTATGTCTGTCTGTCTCATTATATATATTGCAATGTATAGCTCCTGAACAATCCTTTGGTGTCCACACACACAGACACAACACACACACACAGACACACAGACACACACACAGACACACACGCAACACACCACACAACACAAACACAGACAGACACACTCACTCACACACACACAGACACACAAACACATAGACACACACACTCACAACACAGACATAAAACTCACACATAACACAGAGACAGATGGAGAGACACACAACACACCACACACACACACACACACAAAAACACAGACAGACACACTCACTCACACACACAAACCACACACACACACACACACAGATAGACACACAAACACAGACACACACACACACAAACACAGACAGACACCACACACACACAAACACAGACAGACAGACACACACACACACAAACACAGATAGACACACACCACACACACATAAACATACACACATACACACAGAGACAGATGGATAGCACAACACACAAACACAGATAGAAACACACACAACACAAAACACACCACACAGAGACATACACACAAAGACACACAGGGACACAAACCAGAAAACACAGACACAACACACATAGACAGACACAACATACACAAGGACACACACAGACACAGAGACACACACACTCACAGACACACAACCAGGCACACAGAAGCAGAGACACACACTCACAGACACACACACACAGACATGATATATTATATATCAAAATGTATAGTCATTAGGAAGATTTACTGCGGTGGCGCAGTGGTTATGTCTCATACCTTTTGTGCCAGAGACCCGGTTCAATCCCACAGTGGTTTAACATCATCTAGTGTTAAAACTCTTCAAATTCAACTTTCAAATCTTAGCTCTTCAGCAGATGATAGGACTTCTTCAGCTATTTTTCTGCAATTATACTTTTTCAAATATTAAGCTTTTAAACATTTATTTTAACATTAAAGTCAATGAGAGCAAGCTTCAAATCCTTCACAACTTCTTCTGTTCCCAAAAGTTTCAGCGACTTCATACTTTCACTTACAGACGGGTTCAAACTTTAAAACGTTGTGTGTGTGTGTGTGTTGTTGACTCTCTTATATGTAACAATGTATAGCTTCCTGAACAAATACTTTGGTGGTGGTGCAGTGGTTATGAGACACACACACCACACAATTCACAGACACACACACAGAAACTTTACCTACACACTTTGTCTCATTATATATAACAATGGATAGCATTGTAAAAAGGTTCTTTGGTGGTAGCGTAGGGTTACAACAATGCCTTTTGTGTGGGAGACTTCCGGGTTCAACTCCACAGCGGGACCTCAACCAAAGCTCCATTGAAGACAGTCAACTCCTAGTGATGGCCCAGTGCATCAGACTGGGTTTGATCCCCGCTGCAGTACATCAACCCTGACAAAGGCATTTACCCTATTATGATTTCTTGTGTGTTATTCAACTTAATTAAAGCCATTCGACTTTTTCAAATATTCTCACTACTTCATCTTCTTACTGAATTATGCTATTTCTCAAGTAGCTTAGCAATTCAATTTTTTTAGAATTTTTCCATCTTTTTACATTATTGTTGTTATTCAATTAATTAAAAACCATTCCTACTTTTTCAACTTTTTTACTTCTTTAAGTTTCCTATTTTTTCCACTCTTCTCAAAACTTCACCATTTCTTACTGACTTAAGCTTTTTCTACAGATTAGCTTTAACTATTAATTTTTACTTCATTCATTTAACTATTCAACAGGTTAGCTTTAGCAATTCAGCTATCAGCATTCCCACGCATTTTCTGCAGGAAATGCATTTCTAGTTATTATTATTTCGTCTTCCGTACGTTTTTTGGCTCTCCGTATCTTCTGCATACTTTCAGCTATTTAAACCATTCAACTTTTCAAATCTTCAGCTCTTTCAGCAGATGATGGGACCTCTTCAGCAATTTTTCTGCTATTTATACTTTTTCAAATATTAAGCTTTTAAACAATTTTTTTTAACATTAAAGTCAATGAGAGCAAGCTTCAAATCATTCAAATCTTCTTCTGCTTCAAAATGTATCTCCTCCTACATCTTTTCACCTACAGACGTGTTTCAAACTTTAAAACGTTCACAAACTATTCAGCTATTTGGCTCTATCTTTTCAGATTGACATATTTTACAGTTTTTGTGAAAAAGCTGTTTAAGTACAGTGCACATTTTATGATTTTTCTGGATTTATAATGGGTGTGTATTGCGTAAGTTAGAGTGAGGAGTGATGTCATCAGAGTGAAAGGCTTCGAAAATATTATCTTACTCCGTTCTCTTTAACTTGCTCCCACGCCAACACTTCTAACTTTTCATGGACAATTTATACATCAAAACGTAGGTATTCTCGTCTAGTTTCAGCCAATGTGTTCATTTATGCGATAGGAATTATACTTTTTGCTCTGTGAGCTTTCAAATGTCAAGAGTTCAGGATCTTCCTCCATTCACTGCCATGTTAAACATCGTCCACATTTCTGAGAAAAACGCAGAGCGAAGACCTTTTTTACATCGCTGATACGCCCACATTTATAACTTTATCCACATGATTTTATATCATTACGTTCACAAACGCCTTCTGATGCTCACGGTGAGGTTATTTAATCAATATCACGTTTGCGTTTGATGGAATGACCATTTGTTTGACAGCTTGTTCAGTATGTAAAGAGCCGGGGAGACCGCTCACAGCTGCGGTCGTTAACTGATAACAGATCAAAAGAGATGACATCAAGAGATCAAAGGCTTCCTAGCTATGTTTACAAACATGGCCACTGATAGTTCATATCCAATAGCAACTATTTCATTCTCTGTCAATTGCTTTGCTGTGTCTCCACAACTCATTTTAAAACAGTGAGTGAAAAGGAAATTTGAGCTGTGTGTCCGTGTGTGTGTGTGTGTGTGTGTGTGTGTGTGTGTGTGTGTGTGTGTGTGTGTGTGTCTGTGTATGTCTGCGGGCGCACACGCCAAGAGTGCAAACCCATGCAGACAGACAGACACACACACACACAGACACAGAGACGCACACACACACAGAGACACACACAACACACAGAGACAGAGACACACACCACACACACACACACACACAGACAGACACACTCACAGACACACACACACACACACACACACACACACACACACACACAGAGACACACACGCACAGGCAAACACACATACAAACAGAGACACACACACAGACACACACACACACACACACACACACACAGGCAAACACACATACAAACAGAGACACACACACACAAAGACACACAGAGACACACACACAGACACACACACACAGGCACACAGACACACACACAGACAAACGCACACACACAGACACAAACACACACACACATAGACACACATACACAGAGACACACGCAGAGACACACATACACAGAGACAGACACACACACACTCACAGACACACACACACACACACACACACACATAGACACACATACACAGAGAGACACACACAGAGACACACATACACAGAGACACACACAGACACACACACACACGCTCACAGACACACACACACACACACACAAACACATTTGTGTCCCTGTGTGTCTAACAAGCACACACATACACATGCACATGTACATAGACACACACACACAGACACACACACACACACACACACACACAAAGACACTTTATATATTATATATATTACAACCAGTTGTTATGACACACACTTTTACATTTTTTGATTCCCACTCCAATGTTTCAATAAATCTTTTTCTTTCAGCCATTTAAACATTCAACTTTTCCAATCTTCAGCTCTTTCAGCAGATGATGGGACTTCAGCTATTTTCTGCAATTTATACTTTTTCAAATATTAAGCTTTTAAACATTTTATTTTAACATTAAAGTCAATGAGAGCAAGCTTCAAATCCTTTAAATCTTCTTCTGCTCCTAAAATGTTCAGCGCCTTCATACATTCACCTACAGACGTGGTTCAAACTTTAAAATGTTCACAAAATATTGAGCTATTTTAAATATTCAGAAATTTTCAGATTGATACATTTTACAGTTTTTGTGCAAAAAAGTTGTTTTGGTTATGTGTGTATTATTATGATTTTTGCAATGGTTATTATTATTATAACTGATATTTCATAATAATCTTTAGTTATTAATATTGTTATACTAATAGGGTATAGCTACTTCAGAAAAACAAAACAAATACAAATCAAAAGCTAATCCAACCAGTGTTAATTTCATTAAAAATAATTTTAGTCAATCAATCAGTTATAATTTTTCCCCATTGTCTTTTGAGAACACACACACACACACACGTAATTTGAAGAATTAATTGTGTTGTATTTGGCGCCAGAATGTCGGACTTTCCTGAACACATCATGAAATGTAACTGCGTAGGTCCGGAGCAGCGTCTCATTGTGTTCTAGAACTCTCTGCGGTAAGTAGGATATCCTGTCTATTAATTAATAATGTTTTTCAACGGTAAAAATACAGCTTGTGTGTTTAAAAAAAGGGTTGGCATTGGTTTCCACCTCATACAGAATACCAACGGGAATAAGGGCGACACGTTTGCCTGTAACATAACAGCTTGTAATATTATACTAAGCTATCATTAGCTAATATTAGCGCCAATGCTAACGCTAGCTTAATGCTAACGCTAGCTTAAGCTAGCGCTTGCATTGGCGCTAATATTAGCTAATGATAGCAACATGGTTAAATTGTTAGCTATTTTTAGCTAATATTAGCTTTGTTAACTGCGATAAACACATTGTTAATGGTTAAGCTAGCTATTGCCAATTGAAAAATAAACTAATGTTGCTCTTTCACACTGTTAGCTAATCCCGACTTAATGATGATGGGTGGGTAGCTAGCTAGCTTGGTAGGTAGGTAGGTAGGTTCACGTTTGCTTGTAACATAACAGCTTGTAATATATACTAAGCTATCATTAGCTAATATTAGCGCCGATGCTAACGCTAGCTTAATGCTAACGCTAGCTTAAGCTAGCGCTAGCATCGGTACTAATATTAGCTAATGATAGCAACATGGTTAAATTGTTAGCTATTTTTAGCTAATATTAGCTTTGTTAACTGAAAAATAAACTAATGTTGCTCTGTCACACTGTTAGCTAATCCCGATTTAATGATGGTGGGTGGGTGGGTAGCTAGCTAGCGGTAGGTTCAATCCAAGGTCCCAGTTGCCTGAAGACATCACACACAACATACATCATGAACAGGATGATAAAAGGACAATCCACATGAATAATATGGACGATAGTTGCTCTTCCTCACAGCCAGACTTCCTGTTAGAGCAAGATTAAGCCTTTTACTGTGTGTGTGTGTGTGTGTGTGTGTGTGTGTGTGTGTGTGGTGTGTTAAGCCTTTTACTGAGTTTTTTGTCTCTGTGTTCTTTGTCTTTGTACATTGTAAGCTTGAACCCACTAATTCACTTTCACTGGTTCTCTCAACAGAACATTGATACTGCTGTGCATAATTGGTTGGTAAGTATAGTAATGCCATAGATGAAATTGATAATACATCACATAACTTGACTCTAGATAAATATTTAGCATCTGTAAACTGTAGGAAAAAAAACACATTGCACACACACAGTCACAGACAGACACAGACAGATACACACATGTAGGAACACACTCACACAGACATATGCATTCAAACTAGCTTAAGTTAGCGTTAGCTTTGGCGCTAATATTAGCTAATGATAGCAGCATCATTAAATTATTGTTAGCTATTTTTAGCTAATATTAGCTTTGTTAACTGGGATAAACACATTGTTAGTGGTTAAGCTAGCTATTGCCAATTGAAAAATAAACTAATGTTGCTCAGACACACTGTTAGCTAGACCCCACTTAATGATGGGTAGCTAGCTAGGTAGCTAAGTAGGTAGGTTCAATCCAAGGTCCCAGTTGCCTAAAGACCTCAGACACAACATACATACATCATAAACAGGATGATAAAAAGACAATCCACATCACTAATATGAACAATAGCTGCTCTGCCTCACAGCCAGACTTCCTGTTATTGCAAGATTTAGCCTTTTACTGAGTTTTTTTGTCTCTGTTAGTACATTGTAAGCTTGAACCCACTAATTCAGTTTGTCAATGGTTTTCTCAACAGAACATTGATACTGCTGTGCATAATTGGTTGGTAAGTATAGTAATTCTGTAACTGAAAGTGATAATACATCACATAACTTGACTGTAGATAACTATTTAGCATCCGTAAACTGTAGAAAACAACATACATGTACATACTCTCAAATAAACACACAGACTCAACTACAATCACACAGACAGACACACGCATCCCTACAACACACATTTTTAAACTATGAATCACAAAGAAAACTTTTATAATGAAGAAGTTAATATGTTGTCCAGCCTGAAAAGTACACATTAGAATTAGCTGTGATTTTTTTTTGAGGTATGTTGGTTGGGTTTTGAAGTACAACTAAATATGTTTTACTTTATTTCTCACCATTGAGATGAAGGTCGTATATAAATGGTGTATTGCTGTACATTAAGCTACCCAACAGTATATAGAGCAGTTATAATTAGCACAATTATCGATAAAATGCAACATTTACATTAATGCAGCAGCAGTAAACATTAATCCAGACATATACAATAGGAAAACACTGAGGTATACATATTTACTTTCGTGAATGATCTAAATAATTTGTCTACCGCTGCACGTATGAATTTTATATTACAGTAATCTAAACAAATATTCATAATAAAATAAATCACTATCTTGTAAAATGAGGCTGAAAATCTTCCTCTCTCTCCCCCCCTCCCCTGCCCCCCAAGGCTCTCTACATTGCTGCTGGACCATCAGTGTTGGTTTCCCCCCCGTGGTAACTCAACAGTATGTCCACACACATGAATGATATTGTTGCTATGACATGTGTTCCCTTTACACTTTGTTTGGCAGTAAATACTACTGTGCTTGTGTAATCTACATACTTTTAGTTAGCATTTCCCCATCTGTGTTAATGACTCCTTGGGAACTTCACACACGCAAAAATTAGGCAACATTTTGGGATTGAACACAGAAGTTAGTGAATACAAAGATTTAGACCTACTAAAGTGAAACAATGACACTACTGAAATTTTTCTTAACTAAATCACAACAATTTGTACATTTCAGTAGTCTTTTCCTTCCTTGATGTAAAATAAAATGTCACCTATTCAAGGTGTATCTTTTCCTGTAATGTTGTTTTCCTGTAAAGTAAGTCTAATGCATGTTTCCATTTTGTGTTACAGGTGCAGCCCAGCTCCTCTCCCTCTCATCTCTCTCCCCCCCCCCCCCCCTCTCTCTCTCTCTATCAAATCAGTCTATACTGGTTATCCTCACCTCTCTCCTATTACCTACAACTCAACACTGACATTTGGTTCTCTTCAACACTCTCCTATCTCTCTCCCAATAACCACTAAATATAAGGTTTTCTATCTCTCCTGTCAAATTCTAATATATCTATCTAATTGAGGTTTTCTATCACTCTATCCCTCTAAATCTATACCGCTCTATCTACATTTGTCACTGCACTCTTTGCAGTTTACCCTATGGTTTTGGATCATAAGTTGTCACATTCCCTCTGGTTTTGGATTCAACAATTTTTTGGTTCACCTATGTTTTTGGATACAAAGCTACAGATTACTGGTATCTGTTTTGGATTCAAGGGTTGATTGGAACCTGATCTTTCTGTTTTATGGATCTGTGAGTTTCTCTTCTCACACTTGCTCTACCTCTCCTGTCTCTCTCTCTCTCACATTTGATTTGATATTTTCAATTGGCAAAAACCTAATTATTAAATTTTTGAATTATCAATATTGTTTAAATATATTCTATTTGGCAACTCATAAGTAAATAAATTAAGAAAAATATTTTTTAGTTCATTAAATTTAAATTAATTAAAAAGACTGGAAACACAACATTGTATTTATCTTTTATCACAAACATTGGACTGTAAAACCTAATTTTCAATTAAATCTGGTACATTTCAAAATATATAATTTGCTTTTATAAAGTTTATCATTAAAGAAAACTCTGTTATTAAAGTACACAACAATAAATGTAGGTCTGAATCTATATTCATACTGGAAAATAAGTAAAGTAGTTCCTGGACTGTGTTGCTGTGGAGCTCTATTCCAGAAGGTTTGTTTTGAGTGCAAAGATCTTCACACCAGAGTGCTCATATTCAGTTTTTGTTACTTGAGAAGTACGTGTGTAAAATTAATTACACTACATACATTGTGTTATTTGTCTCCTATTCATATATTTGTACATCATCTATACATATCCACATTGTTTGCATCAACAAGTTTTGTATGTGCTTTATTGGTTAAACCTTCATAACGTGACACAAATAAACCAACTGTTAAGAAGAAACTGTATTCTTTGGTTATATTAAAATAAACCTCTGAATATATAAGGTTGAAGTCATTTAATCTGCCATTTACAGAGCCTTAATATACAAATACCAGTTAGAAAAGCCTTGGTACATATTTCTTGATAGTGCCTTAAGATAGCTAAACTTCTATTCCTGTGTCCTATATCAGTTTTATACTATTAGTTTTCAATTTGCTGAAGATATTTAAACGGTGTCAAGTACCACTGAAATTCCATCCATAAATAATTTGTGTAAAACTTCAACTTTAGTTTTACTTCTAATATTTTCACAGGCTTGAAAAGGATTTTGTGGAAAAACATTTATATATATTTTTGAGCTATAAATCACCATTACTATCTTGCTAAGGTCATAGTAAAATCTTGGGATTCACATTGTGTTCACTACCTTGATTGTCTACTATTAAAAAAAATTTAAAAAACTGGTTTTGGATCACATCAACAATGCCGAGGAAGAGTAAGCGGTCACAAGCTCAAAGTCTGCGCCGGCAGAGGTCAAAGGAGAGTCGGAGTACAACAGGTGAACAGGTAGAATGTGTTGGTCCTCAGAGCTGTGGAGAGGTGAAGATGGCTGCAGTGTCCCATGATGATGAAAGAACAACACAGGAAAGTCAGAGTGATGCACCAAAGGTTTCGGCTGGAGAGAGAGGATGTCAGAGCGTTGATGAAGTAAGGCCTTCTATTGTGATCCCAGTAAACCTCAGAGGTCAAAGTGACGAGTCAGGTGTACCACAGGTATCTTACGCTGACATGGTAAAGAAAAGATGTGTGGCAGTTTCTTCTGAAGCTAACCAGGTAAACCACAGAGGTCAAAGTGTCACGTCACCACAGGCATCTTATGCTAATGTAAAGAGAGGACACCCTCAGTGTGTAGCAGGCCCTTCTCATGCAGGCTATGTAAATCTGGCAGGTCAGCCTTCTGTAAGACACGTCTGTGCATCCCACAGCCAGGCCTCTCTCAAATATGGTAACAACAGAAATCAGCAGTGTACGTGCAACTCACTAACATTTCTGGCATTCCTTCATGAGAATGAAAACATCACCAGAGCAGATCTTGACCTTGTTTTGGATAAAGGAAACACAATGTATATAGAGGTCAGAAAAAGGTTTCCTAATCACATCTTTCTAACTACTGATGAGCTGCCTAATGAAGTTCCTGGATGCACACATACACATTGTGTGGACATGACACAGCTTTCTAGATATGGCACATTGGGACAACCTTTACCCGGAGCCGTAGACAGTTTTCTGGACCTAGAGGCAGGACTGAGCTGTTTGTTATCCGATGTCCAGTATGGTTTGCTCCTGATGAGTGCATTATGTATTGCCGTATTCAGAACAAAGTCTGGCAGATACGGGTTCTTTGATCCCCACTCCAGAACAGCTAAAGGTTTGCCCCTCCCCCCTGGTTCTCACACTCCTGGTACAGCTGTTATGCTGACATTCACACATCTCAGTGATATGATAGACCGGCTCCTAAAGTATCACAGAATGTTGGGCACACAGTCCTCCTGTAATTATGAGCTAAAACCTGTAAACTTTATCCACACTTCCAGCCTGAACACTGCTACCTCAGACAGAGACAGACAGCTTACTCAGCCAACTCACAGTGTTCACATCAGTGATAAATCTGTGTCTGATAAAAATGTACACACTGACCCAGAACTGTGTAGCCAGATCAGCTTGAATTGTGTCACATCACATGATGCTGTGCTGAATGATTCAAACTCAACTGTTTCAAAGGTAAACACTGATGCAACAGATGTATCTGATAACATATTACAGGAAGTGCACACTAACACCACAACTGTATCTTCTGTGAGACATACAGAGGTTCATGTCATCTTGCCTGATGATACCAAAGCTGAACCAGAACCACCAACTAAAGTTAGTGTGAATTTTGCTACAGTCAGTCAGTCAAAGTTGACTACTCCACTGATAAAAATTGTGGCTGATGACATCTTGGATAAACTGAAAAAACTTAATAAACAGCAAAGGAGAAAAATGAAGAGAAGACTATTGCTCTCTGAAAGGATATCACAAAGAAATCAAAATCAAAAAAGGAAAGAAAGGGAAAACTATGCTTCAAATGAAACATATAAAGCAAAGAAAAAATGTTACTCAAGCAGAAAATATTCAGATGAAAAAATCAAACAAAGAAAAAGTCAGTGTGCTAAGTACCGCTATCAAAACAATCCCGAAGTACAAAAAAAAGGACAAATATATATTACAACCCGATACCGACAAAACTCTCAGTTTAGAATTCAACAAAAAGAAAGAATTAGAAAAAATTACAGAGAAAACGCACAATTTAGAATTCAACAAAAAGAAAGAATGAGAACATTTTACAGAAACGTACTTGATTTCAGAGTGAGGCAGCGATCTTATATGACTCAGCGTTATGCAAATGACAAAGCTTTCAGAGACAGACACAGACAACTAATGAGACAAAGAATGCGAGACCGATATAAGAACAACCTTCCATTCAGAAGTCTGTTTAAAATGAGATGTGCAAATAAAATAAGAAGGAAATACAGATGGATAAATCGTCAAACATGTGAGAGTGAAAGAGAAAATGACAACTCTTTAATCAAAGAGGCCATTTCTGTGTTCAGATCCCAAATAAAGGCAGGCCCATCTTATGTCTGTACTGTTTGCCATAAAGCCTCGTTTCCCAACCAAGTCCGCCCCTGCACAAGGTCAAACTATGTAAAAAATCCACATATTGTTGCAGCATGCCTGACCGGCAAGTATGTGCATGTTTGTGATGAAGTCTGTGATGAAAACTGCAAGGTGCCTGATGAGAGAAGAAGTGAGTGGATATGTTACACCTGTCATGATCATCTTAAAGATGGAGCCATGCCAGCTCTCGCTGTAGCCAACAACTTAATGCTTGCTGACATTCCACCTGAACTGTCAGATCTCAACATACTGGAAAGGCATCTCGTATCCAGATGTATAGCATTTGCCAAGATCATACCTCTTCCTAAAGGCCGCCAGAGACTGATAAGAGGAAATGTTGTGTGTGTGCCATCTGAAGTGCAGGAAACAGTTGAAGCGTTACCCAGACTGAGAAGTGAGTCTCAAGTGATGAGAGTAAAACTGAAGAGACGACTGTGTTATAAGGGACACCAGCTGTTTCAGACCGTTACCTGGTCCAAGCTTGTACAGGCACTGCACAAACTCAAAGAGATCCACCCACAGTATGAGGACATAACTATCAGAGATGAGGCTGAGTTATGTGATCCAACACTTCCTGATCCTGAGGATGATGTGGATACTACAATGAAGGAAGATGATTATGATGAAACTGATTTAATGGAAATTGACAGGTGTGAGAGTAATGCACTGTGTGAGGCAGAAAATGAGCCTGAAAATGAACAGGATATAGACATGGTGTTGTGTGATGGTGAAGAACCAGAGGAGCAGAGAGATGATGAAGAACAGGAAGGTGAAATGCCAAACGGTGGTTTTGCTCTAGAATCATGTCTTCAGCCTTGTGACGTGGCAGAGGAGATTTTATGTTTCAGTGAAGGAATTTATTCCGTTGCGCCTGCTGAAAGAAATAATCCTGTCAGCTTTTTCAAAACACCTAAACTGGAGGCCATGGCTTTCCCTGTACAGTTTCCAACTGGTCAAAACACACTGGATGAACAGAGAGCTCTTAAAGTAACACCCAGCAAGTATTTCAAAACAAGGCTTTTTGGTGTAGATGATCGTTTCGCCAGAGATACAAACTACTTGTTCTTTGCCCAGTTTGTGACAGAAATTCATTTGGCAACATCTAGCATGACAATACAGTTAAGGAAAGGTAAACCTTTTACGAGAGATGGAAGAAATATTACCTCGGGAATGTTGCAAGATAAACGTGAGGTGGAGAGACTGGTGAGAAACAAAGATGCGGTGAGGTTCATGCAGCCACTGAGAGGAACACCAGCCTACTGGGAGAAAACTACAAGAGATCTGTTTGCCATGATCAGACAGTTGGGAACTCCTACATTCTTCTGTACCTTTTCTGCAGCTGAAATGCGATGGCCTGAGGTTATTGAAGCAATAAAAAGGCAGCAAGGTGAAGATGTTGATTTCGAAGGGCTTGACTGGTCAGCTAAGTGTGACATATTGCGAAGCAATCCTGTGACAGCAATGCGCATGTTTGATAAGCGTGTTGAGGCATTATTCAGGGATTTGATCTTATCTCCTGCAGAGCCCCTAGGCCGAGTTGTTGACTTCTTTTATCGAGTGGAATTCCAGCATCGCGGAAGCCCACACATCCACTGTCTCATATGGGTTGATGGTGCTCCTGTTTTTGAAGAAGACGACGACGAGACTGTGTTAGCTTTTGTGTCCAAATACATCACAGCTCAGCTGCCCGACCCACATACACAACCTGATCTGTACAAGAAAGTCACAGAAGTGCAGACACACAGCAAAAATCACTCAAGGACATGTTTCAAAAGTCACAACTCTGGTTGCAGATTTGGATTTCCCAAACCACCCGTCACAAACACAATGATAACGAGACCTGGTGAGGGCATCGATCCCCTGGAAGTGGAAAAAGCAAAGCAAAAACTTCAACCACTTAACTTGTTGCTGAATGAACCTGAAACAGCCTCTCTGAGTTTGCAGCAGCTCCTAACTCAATGCAATCTGACATACAGTGAGTATGAACAATGCCTTAACATGGTGTTTAAATCCAGTGCTGTCATTTTGAAACGCGACCCCAAGGACTGCTGGGTAAATGGATATAATCCCTTTCTACTTGAAGCCTGGAATGCTAATATGGATGTCAGTTATATACTCAATGCATTGTTCGTCATCATATATCTCACAAGCTACATTACCAAAAAAGAATCTGGACTTTCTGAGTATCTGAAAACAGTTATCGAAAACTCAAGCAGAGACAACGTCAATGAATGTGATGAAATGAGGGAAATAATGCAGGCGTATTCCAAAAAAAGAGAGGTCAGCGCTCAGGAATGTGTGAGTCGTGCATGTGGAATCAACATGAAGAAGTCTTCACGTGCCGTGGTATTCATACCGACAGATGACAACGCAGTGAAAATGAGTCGTCCCCTCTCGTTCCTGGAAAACACAACAGCAGAATGCTCAGATGTGTGGATGACGTCTCTGACTGACAAGTACAAAGCCAGACCTGAAACACTGGAGTTTGAGGAGATGTGTTTGGCTGATTTTGCGGCTACTTGCAGAATTGTCTATGGCAAACAGACCAAAGGTAAAAATGTTTTGCCCCTCCTGAATGAGATGGGATTTGTGCAAAGGCGGAAAGACGATAAGCCTGCTATCATCAGATTTCACCGCACGTCAAAGGAAAAATATCCTGAGAAGTTCTATGGCACGCTACTGAAACTGTACATCCCTTACCGATCAGAGCAGGAACTGAAAAGACCGTGTTTTCCCACATATGAGTCATTTTACAGTAATGGATGTGTCCAGCTACCAGGTAGTGATCATCTGGAGAGTGTCCAACGCATTGTCAAACGAAACAAAGACAAATATGAGAAAAACAGTGAGGAGATTGAGAATGCTGTTGAGGAGTTTGAGCAGAACAGAGGTGTGATTGATGAATGGTGTAATCTGGCGCCAGAATCAGAAGTTGTGAGGTTGGAGTGTATCGAAGAACTGGAGGCAAGAGAGCCAGATCATGAAAATGAACAAGATAATGTCCCTGAATACAGTAATCAGGCTAATGCTGTAACAGAAGTCAGAGCCATCAGAGAGCCCCCTGCATTTGATCCCATACTCTTACGCCAAATGTATCAGAATCTGAACCAGAAACAAGCCTGTGTGTTCTATGCAATTAGAGAGTGGTGTGTAAAGCGAATCTCTGGCCTAAATCCACAGCAGTTCTTCTTTTACATCAATGGTGGCGCTGGAACAGGAAAGTCACATTTAATCAAATGCATCTACTCAGAGGCATCTAAGATACTGTGCAAGCTGCCGAGACACGCTGAGGAGCCAGATATATCAAACCCAACAGTCCTCTTGACCGCATTCACTGGAACTGCAGCCTTCAACATATCAGGCACGACACTGCACTCATTGCTCAAACTGCCCAGAAGTCTAAAACCTCCATTTCAAGGCCTCGGTAACAATTTGGATGAAGTCAGAGCTGAACTTTTAAATGCTGAAATCCTCATCATTGATGAAGTGTCCATGGTTTCGAAGCCCCTTTTTGCCTATGTTGATGCAAGACTCAAACAGATCAAAGGCAGCCAGAGACCATTTGGAGGAATGTCAGTGATAGCTGTTGGAGATTTTTATCAGCTTCCCCCAGTGCGACAGTCCAAGCCCCTCTGTGTGCATGACCCAAGTGAGATTGACCTATGGCAGGAACACTTTATGATGATCACTCTGACCGAGATCATGCGTCAGAAGGATGACGTTGCCTTTGCAGAGATGTTGAACAGGATCCGTGTGAAAGAAAAGTCAGAGGAGTTGTCCGAGCCAGACAGAGCTTTGTTGTCACAGGCCGTCACCGAACCAGAACTGTGTCCAACAGATGTGCTACACATTTTTGCAACTAATAAACAAGTTGATTCACACAACTCTGCAATGTTAGCTCTGCTCCATTCTCACATCACCAAGATTGATGCAGATGACTACAAAAAGGATCCACGGACGGGCAGAATGGCACGACAAGGCAAACCATGGAAAGGAAACAGAAACGAGTTACCTGATACGCTAAACGTAGCTGAAGGTGTTAGAGTCATGCTCACCAGAAACATAGACGTGTCTCAAGGATTGGTGAATGGATCTTTTGCTACGCTAGTCAGGGTCATATCCTCAGAACAAAATGGTGTCCCACACGTCACTATGCTCGGGGTCAGGATGGATGATGAAACAGCTGGAAGGAATTATCGTAACAGAGCACCAGGAGGACCAGACGATCTAGTGTACATCGACAGAGCAGAGGAAAACATGAAACAGAAAGGAGTGGTACGCAGACAGTTTCCTATTAAACTGGCCTTTGCTTGTACGATTCATAAGGTTCAAGGTATGACAAGGACATCAGCTGTAGTCTCACTGAAACACATTTTTGAACCCGGCATGGCTTATGTAGCTGTCAGCAGAGTGACCTCTCTCAGCGGACTGCACATTCTGGATATGGACGAGAGTAAAATATATGCCAACCCACAGATCACTGGAGCCCTACAGACCATGAGACAAGTCATTTTGGATGAGATGATGCCTCTTCTTAAAATCACACAGGCTATGGACAGACATGACACTCTGACCATTGTTCACCATAACACAGAAGGTTTGCCATGTCACGTGAATGACATCAAGAGCCACCATGAACTGTGTTTAGCAGATGTTTTGTGTCTCACAGAAACTCACCTACAAGGCTCCTTTGTTGCAGACAGTCTCCATTTAGAGGGCTACACCCTGTTCAAACGCAACAGACACCTGTCCTACACAAACCTTCCACAGATGGCCAACAAACGTGGTGGTGGAGTTGCTGTTTATGTGAAAGAACGCATTCAGGTACGTGAAAAGCAGTACATACATAATGTCACTGACCTTGAGTTTTTGGCTCTGAAGGTTGAAGCCCCAGTGAGTGCTGTGATTGCAGCTGTGTACAGACCTCCGGACTACAGTGTGACATCGTTTCTCTCAAACCTGGGAAGCCTGTTGGACTCACTGGAGATCATGGATTGCCACCCTATCATTGTCTGTGGGGATTTCAACGAGAATCACTTGTCCAACGCAAGTAAGCCAATCCTTGAGCTGTTTCAGTCGCGAGGATATGTTCAACTCATCACTGCTGCCACCACAGATAAGAACACACTGCTGGACCTCATTTTCATCTCTAAACCGCAGCATTGTCTCCACTCTGGTGTGATGCGAACCTATTACAGTTATCATAATCCTGTTTACTGTGTCATGTCCTCTAACAGTCCATAAAATTGTATCTGAGTTTTACAGATAAAGAAAACGACCAAGAGAAAAAGGTCTGTACCTAATACTAATAGTAAGAGTGAATAATGTATTAACACTTTTGATTTAAAATGATTGAAACCTGCAATGAGAAAATACATAATGGTCTAATTAATAATTTAGTTTTTGTTGCAGCTGGACCCGATGTTAATCCACCGCCACATTAGGCAGGTAAAAAGAAAATCCACAGAGTATCATGACGTGTTTTTTAGAATACCTCATTGTTGGAAGTCACACTAAATATATGGTTGTATTTAATTTAGTAAGCTGAAAGACATTTTGTTTGGTAATCTTAATATTTGGCAGTATTTGATAATGTTATGGGTAATATCTTTTCAGGAACGATATTGTTATTGGTCAATATTTTTTCAGGTAACCATATTGTTAGGAAATATATTTACAACACATCTTGGGCTGTACATCCCAAGTACAGCCCTAAACATACAGACGTTGTGTACAGCAATGTACACAACGTCTATCACTCTCACCAGACTCTGCTCTGGTGTATTGGTACCTACCAGCTGAAACCCCACATTTACATGCCACCCAATTTCAGGGTGGGTGGCTGTTATAGACTAGAACTCATGTACCTTTTACTTTCCCCTGGACGAGAGACACAGTTCTCCTGTCCTCTGTGAGGACACCGCCAGCTATGGCCTCACCTCCTTCATCACTGTGAAGACCGACAATGACCAAGACCAGATGCTATCTGGTTAGCTTAACTGTCCATCAACAATGGACAGACGATGGACAGACAATCACTATTGGACCACACAGGGACACCTTCACCTTCATGCTAGTCCCAGTCATTCTTCCAAGCAGAGGATGAGATAACACCTGCCTGCCTTTGCCTTACCTTCTCTCTGGCTCTAAAACTGAAATACTGCCTGCCTACCTGACAGCGCTGAAGACTCTTCTAACGGAAGGTAATGGTTCTAATTTCATATGTGCTTTTTATATTGCTTTAATTGTGTATTTATTCTTGTATTCACTTTGTAATAATGCAGCATGTTTGCAACACCGTTGGTACAGCTAGCAGCACATTGTCATTTAAATGAAGTTTTTGCTGCAGGTCTGCCTCTGCTGTGATCACTCACTTCACACAGTGGAGACCATCAGGACTTTAAAGAAGGCTGAACCTCATGCAGCCTTCCTAAACTACTCTGTGTAAAATGGCACTGGACAGAAATGTTGCCAGCATTGTACTTTGGCTTAAACAAGTCACAAAGGTAATTATTATTTGTATTAACTTAGTACAATTACATTGCTGTTTGTGGTTGCTATTTGCATTTGGAATGTAATGGATAATGTGTTTTTTGTTTCTGTTTTTCCATCCAGGCCTCTGCTCCTCCACGTCACAACAGTGATGCTGTCCTCGCACCGAAGACTGGCCAGATACCTGGAAGCAGCAGTTCTACAGGCCCTGGATACTCACAGGTCACAATGATACAGCGCCTAACATCTTCACATGTACACTGTGCTTTGTCAAGGGTTAGGGTTTGTGCCAAATATGGACGGACTCAACAACTAGCAACTTATGCTACTGACCCCTGGACACTGACTGTAGGACACCAATTTATTTTGGAACATTGATAATTGACATATACCTCATATAATTCAAACAGTGTATGCTTATTTTGTACTTCATCACCATTAATATCTTTTCTTTTATTAATTTATTTTTCATCCTTTCCTTTTCATTCTTTATCTGCTGAAAATATATAACAAAAATGGTAATTATTAGTGTGGGGTTTCAGCTGGTAGGCATCTTAAAGGATTTTCACATGTGTAAACTTGGCCATGGGCTAATTCAAACCCTAGTGAAAAGCTGCCACAGTGTTTCAGTTTAAGACTGTCAAATTAAAACTGAAGGTTTTGTCTTAAAATAAATGACTTGGTTAAATAAATCTTATCAAAAGAACCAGTCAAGACCTAATATTCCTGTGATGGTCTTCTAATCAGAAAACAATCAAGTGATTCTAAAACTATGTTCCTTCAAAGTCAAGGACAACCCAGCATTATTTTATCTTGAGGCTCAGTAAATTGAGCTAAATGTCGAGATAACACATTTAACATAAGCCTGTTGGTATACATTATTTGCAGTTTTTAGCCTTTGGTCTAACAACCATGTGAAAAACCTTTATTTATAGGGTTGAACAATATTACAATCCATTGGAAGATGCTGTACTGACCAATCGGCACCAATGGCTGCCTCTCTGAACAGTTTGATACCAATACTTTTAAAAATGTATTTCTACCTTGATTATGATTGATTTATACATTGTATGCTTATTTTTCTGTTTTAGTACAATTCATATCTTTTATTTTGACTTCTTTTTCAATACACTTTTTCTGTTGTCCCTCTTCATGCCAGAAAAACTTTCAGTTACTTTAGTTGCTACATGCATCTGAACTAACTGAATCTGAATAAGAGGATAGATGTAAAAAGAAAATAAGGGATTTCTGTAGACTGAGCTAAATGTTAAGATGACGATTACAATGACTGTGTGTCAATACAGGCGACTGCAGCTTGAACCAGATATGGGATATTAGTCCAACCACCATGTAAAAAGGCTGTAATGGTAGGGCTTAGGCTGGCTCCACACTGCCTGCGTGGCGTGAGCGTGGCGTGAGCGTGGCAGCTGCGTGCCGTGTCAGTTTTTATTGAGACTCCTATGTTAACAGGTTAGAGCCTGCACACTGCCTGCGTGACACGCACGTCTCAGGCACACATGAAACCGTATATGCTACAAATAAAACTGACGCCTATTTTTCAAGCAACATGCGAGCGTATTGGAAGCGTTTCCAGGCAAAAATAGAATATTAAAAATACATTAATAATAATATTAAATTACTAAGTGACATCTTGATGTTTGAAAGTGTCTATTATAATTTATTTATCTTGCACCTGTCACAACATAACGAAATATTCTGTAGTCTCTTTTGCCATCAATAGTGACGACGTTGTCTTTGCTGTAATACGATCAGTATATACATGTCAGACGAGGTTAGCAGCACCAACAGCACCGCGCCAGACACGTTTCTGGTGTACAAAGACATAGAAAACCCCACGCAGCTGCCACGTCACAGAAACACCAACTCTCACGCCACGCAGCCAATGTGTAGCCGGCCTTAACAACAACAATGTGAACCACTGAAACATACACTATGTACCCATTTGACTTCATCACAATTTATATATTTAGTTTATTTTCAGTTAGTTTAGTTGACAGGACATAGGTCTACGGATGGGGACAATATACAGTGGTGTGAAAAAGTGTTTGCCCCCTTCCTGATTGGTTATTTTTTTGCATGTTTATCACACCTAAATGTTTCAAATCAAACTAATTTAAATATAAGACAAAGATAACACAAATAAACACAAAATGCAGTTTTTAAATTAAGGTTTTTAAAATCCCAAACTACATGGCTCTGTTAAGACAAAACTTCTCAGGAGTGGCCTGCCGACCAAATATACCCCAAGAGTGCAGCGACAACTTATCCAAGAGGTCACAAGAGACCCACAATATCATCCAAAGAACTGCAGGCCTCACTTGCCTCACTTCAGGTCAGTGTTTATGACTCCACAACGAGAAAGAGACTGGGCAAAAATGGCCTACATGGCAGAGTGCTAAGACAAAAAACACTGCTGAGCAAAAACAACATGAAGGCTCGTCTCATTTTTGCCAGAAAACATCTTGATGATCCCCAAGATGTGTGGGGAAAATGGACTGACAAGACAAAAGTTGAACTTTTTGGAAGGTGTGTGTCCCGTTACATCTGGGGTAAAAGTCACACTGCAATTCAGAAAAATAATACCAACAGTAAAGTATGATGGTAGTGATATGGTCTGGGGCTGTTTTGCTGTTTCAAGACCTGATTTCAAGACTTGCTGTAATAAATGGAACCATGAATTCTGCGGTCTACTAAAAAATCCTGAAGGAGAATGTCCGGCCATCTGTTTGTGACCTCAAGCTGAAGCAAACTTGGGTTCTGCAGTAGGACAATGATCCAAAGCACACCAGCAAGTCCACCTTTGAGTGGCTGAAGAAAAACAAAATGAAGACTTTGGAGTGGCCTAGTCAAAGTCCTGACCTGAGTCCTATTGAGATGCTATGGCATGACCTTAACAGGGCAGTTCATGCTTGAAAACCCTTCAGTGTGGCTGAATGAAGACAATTCTGCAAAGATGAGTGGGTGGAAAGTCCTCCACAGCGCTGTAAAAGACTCAATGCAAGGTACTGCAAATGCTTGATTGCAGTTGTTGCTGCTAAGGTTGCTTTTGTTTTCCATTAATAATAAGAACCTTCATTCAAAAACTGCATTTTCTGTTTACTTGTGTTAACTTTGACTAATATTTAAACGTGTTTGATGATCTGAAACATTTAGGTGTGATACCTAAATGTTTCAGATCATCACAAAACACTTTTTCACACCACTGTATATTGTTGGCCCTGCCTTAAAGAACTAGTAGATAAGCAATTACTGTTTAGGTACTATGCATTTTGCTTTAACAAGAATTGAAGTATTGTATTTTTCTAGGTTCTTTTTATTTATTTATATATTAATGAAACCATTGGAAACATACTGTATTTACCCATCGGGCACACTGGCTGTCTTTATAAAGAGTATGACAACAATTATATTTTATTTATTTAATAATATCTAACTTATATGCCTCAGAAGTGTATGCTTAATTTTCATTTCATCATAATTCATATTTATTTATTTTTATATCAACCTTTCCTTTCCCTCGTGATCTGTTTTCTCACAGATATACTGCATGACCGATGTAGAAGTAGTAGAAAACAGTTATTGTTTAGGAATTATGGATTTTGGTTAAGCAAGTAACCAATTTGTTATTGATACATGTTATACTCACTTACTTTTGGTAATAGGAGCAAAACAGTTTTTTTCGTTGTTTGTTTTTCTTTTTATTCATCTCTTACACTCAGCTACCATCTTTACAGACTGTTAGAGGGTATTTGCCAGTTTTTTTTACTTTACTTTGTTTTTGGAAACTCTTCTTTTTTCATGCATTTGTGTTTTGAATGATTTGAAAGTTTCTTTCTGGTTGTCCAATGTGTCCCCATGCTGTCGGATCTTTTATTCATTTTTAATTTTCTTTTTAATTCCTTTTGTATTTGTACTGTTGATATGATTTCCAGTAATGTATTACTGCTGATACTACAACTGCATTTTGAAACATACTAAATACGGTGTTATTTACTGCAACATTTTTGACTCAAAACAGCTGTATAATTGAATAAAATTAAAATATATTTGTAACGTCACCTGTCTGCATCTTACTTGTTAAAACAGTGAGACCAATGATCTGTTTCACGATATCTTACAGCAATCCACACACACCATTTCATTACCTTTCCATTTTCCAGATCATACCATAGTTTTCATTTACATATATGTCAAGACTGTGACAAACTTAACAGCAGACCAGAGTGTTTGATGGCCAAAATCCAACATTACTACACAATATAAAAGTTACTTTAAAGACCTCAGAATTTCATTGTTTCACTAAACTGCAGATTAACTAACAATCCATATTTAGGCATTTTTGATGCCTTAATATCATCTTATGCTACGTTTTCTGAACTGCCTTTGATTTTTTGTTTTCAATGCAAAGTTGTTCAGCCCCCTTCTTTTCACACAATATATTTCACAACTTATCTCAGCTAGATTGATGCATTTTTGTTCTATGCAGTGCATATGTCTGAGAATAATACAAAGTAATTCTTCTTTCAGCCTTTTCAAGCAATTCATTTCAACTTTCATCTCTCAACTTCCATGTGTTTATCCAGTTTAGCTTTAGCATTTCAATTCTTTTGTTGTTGAATTTTTCCACCTTTTTTACATTAGTGGTGTTATTAAACTTAATTAAAACCATTCCTACTTTTTCAACTATTCTCACCACTTAACTACTACTTCACTACTAAAGCTTCTTCTTACTGATTTAAGCTCCAGTTTAGCTTTAGGTTTCAATTTTTTTCTACAACTTTTACCGATTTAAGCTATTCAACCAGGTTAGCTTTAGCAATTCAGCTATTCAGCATTCCCACGCATTTTCTGCAGGAAATGCATTTTCTAGTTATTATTTCGTCTTCCGTACGTTTTTTGGCTCTCCGTATCTTCTGCATACTTTCAGCTATTTAAACCATTCAACTTTTCAAATCTTCAGCTCTTTCAGCAGATGATGGGACCTCTTCAGCAATTTTTCTGCTATTTATACTTTTTCAAATATTAAGCTTTTAAACAATTTTTTTTAACATTAAAGTCAATGAGAGCACTCTTCAAATCCTTCAAATCTTCTTCAGCTTCAAAATGTATCTCCTCCTACATTTTTTCACCTACATACATGTTCAAACTTTAAAACGTTCACAAACTATTCAGCTATTTGGCTCTATCTTTTCAGATTGACATATTTTACAGTTTTTGTGAAAAAGCTGTTTAAGTACAGTGCACATTTTATGATTTTTCTGGATTTATAATGGGTGTGTATTGCATTTGTTAGAGTGAGGAGTGATGTCATCAGAGTGAAAGGCTTCAAAAAAATTATCTTACTCTGTTCTCTATAACTTGCTCCCACGCCAACAATTCTAACTTGTCATGGACAATTTATACATCAAAACGTAGGTATTCTTGTCTAGTTCCAGCCAATGTGCTCATTTATGTGATAGGAATTATACTTTTTGCTCAGCGAGCTTTCAAATGACCAGAGTTCACGATCTTGCTCCATTCACTGCAATGTTAAAGATTGTCCCCATTTCTGAGCAAAACGCAGAGCGAACCACTTTTTTAAATCGCTGATACGCCCACAATTATAACTTTATCCACATGAATTTTACATCAATACGTTCACAAAGGCCTTCAGGTGCTCATGGGCAAGTTATTTTCTTTCTATCTCATATCCCTTTGGCGCAATGACCATTTGTTTGGGAGCTGGTTTCACTGTCTAAGGAGCAGTGGTTTCCATTAGCTGACAGGTAAAGAAGGGTACAACAGCTGCGGTCGTTAACTGATTGCAGATCAAAAGAGATGACATCACAGACATCAAAGGCTTCCTAGCTGTGTTTACAAACATGGCCACTGATTAGATGTAGCCATGGCAGACACTCCAAAACTCTCTATGTCTGTCTGTCTCATTATATATTGCAATGTATAGCTTCCTGAACAAATCCTTTGGTGTCCACAGACACACAGACACACACACACACACATACAGAGACACACACACAGTCGCACACACACAAACACACACACACACACACATACACATACAGAGACACACACAGACACACGGACACACACACACAGACACAGACACATACACACACACAGACACACACATACAGACACACACACACCACACACACACACACAAACACACACACACACATACACACACAGAGACACACACAGACACACAGACACACAGACACAGACACATACACAGGCACACAGACACACACACACAGGGACACAGACACACATAGACACACACACACACACAAGCAGAGACACACACACACCCAGAGACAGACACACACACACAGACACACACACAAGCAGAGACACACAGAGACACAGACACACAGACACACACAGAGACAGACACACACATACACAAGGACACACACAGACACAGAGACAGACACACACACACACAGACACACACACACAAGCAGAGACACAGACACACAGACACACATACACACACAGACACACACACACGCACACAGACACAAACACACACAGTGATACACACACACACACAGACACACACACATACACAGAGACACACACACACACAGACACACACACACACAGAGACACACACAGACACACACACACAGACACACACACACACAGACACACACATACAGACAGACACACACACACACAAGGACACAGACACACATAGACACACACACACAAGCAGAGACACACACACACACAGAGACAGACACATACACACACACAGACACACAGATAAATTATATATTAAAATGTTTTTTGTTCTGGTCAGCAGTTCATTGGTGGCGCAGTGGTTATGTGAAATGCCCTTCATGCGGTGGGCCAGGGTTCAATTCCTGCCCAGGCAGTTCATCTATTGATTTTATGAAGGATTTTAGCCCCCTTATGATTATTTATTATTCCATACGTTTTATGGTTGTCCGTATCTTCTGAAGACTTTTAGTCATCAAAACCATTCAGCTTTTAAAATCTAGCTCTGGCTCCTTATGGTGCCTTGATTTTATTCAACTTAATAAAAAAACATTCCTACTTTTTCAACTTTTTTTTACTACTTTAACATCTGAATTAAGCTCTATCTCAAGTTAGCTTCAGCATTTCAATTCTTTTTTGAATTTTTCCACCTTTTGTTTTTAGATTACTGTTGTTATTCAACTTAATTAAAAAACATTCCTACTTTTTTCAACTCTTCTCACTACTTCAACATTTTACTGATTTTAGCCATTTGACCGGGTTAGCTTTAGCAATTCAGCTATTCAGCATTCCCACGCATTTTCTGCAGGAAATGCATTTTCTAGTTATTATTTCGTCTTCCGTACGTTTTTTGGCTCTCCGTATCTTCTGCATACTTTCAGCTATTTAAACCATTCAACTTTTCAAATCTTCAGCTCTTTCAGCAGATGATGGGACCTCTTCAGCAATTTTTCTGCTATTTATACTTTTTCAAATATTAAGCTTTTAAACAATTTTTTTTAACATTAAAGTCAATGAGAGCACTCTTCAAATCCTTCAAATCTTCTTCAGCTTCAAAATGTATCTCCTCCTACATTTTTTCACCTACATACATGGTTCAAACTTTAAAACGTTCACAAACTATTCAGCTATTTGGCTCTATCTTTTCAGATTGACATATTTTACAGTTTTTGTGAAAAAGCTGTTTAAGTACAGTGCACATTTTATGATTTTTCTGGATTTATAATGGGTGTGTATTGCATTTGTTAGAGTGAGGAGTGATGTCATCAGAGTGAAAGGCTTCAAAAAAATTATCTTACTCTGTTCTCTATAACTTGCTCCCACGCCAACAATTCTAACTTGTCATGGACAATTTATACATCAAAACGTAGGTATTCTTGTCTAGTTCCAGCCAATGTGCTCATTTATGTGATAGGAATTATACTTTTTGCTCAGCGAGCTTTCAAATGACCAGAGTTCACGATCTTGCTCCATTCACTGCAATGTTAAAGATTGTCCCCATTTCTGAGCAAAACGCAGAGCGAACCACTTTTTTAAATCGCTGATACGCCCACAATTATAACTTTATCCACATGAATTTTACATCAATACGTTCACAAAGGCCTTCAGGTGCTCATGGGCAAGTTATTTTCTTTCTATCTCATATCCCTTTGGCGCAATGACCATTTGTTTGGGAGCTGGTTTCACTGTCTAAGGAGCAGTGGTTTCCATTAGCTGACAGGTAAAGAAGGGTACAACAGCTGCGGTCGTTAACTGATTGCAGATCAAAAGAGATGACATCACAGACATCAAAGGCTTCCTAGCTGTGTTTACAAACATGGCCACTGATTAGATGTAGCCATGGCAACGCCTCCCCAGACACTCCAAAACTCTCTATGTCTGTCTGTCTCATTATATATTGCAATGTATAGCTTCCTGAACAAATCCTTTGGTGTCCACAGACACACAGACACACACACACACACATACAGAGACACACACACAGTCGCACACACACAAACACACACACACACACATACACATACAGAGACACACACAGACACACGGACACACACACACAGACACAGACACATACACACACACAGACACACACATACAGACACACACACACACACACACAAACACACACACACACATACACACACAGAGACACACACAGACACACAGACACACAGACACAGACACATACACAGGCACACAGACACACACACACAGGGACACAGACACACATAGACACACACACACACACAAGCAGAGACACACACACACCCAGAGACAGACACACACACACAGACACACACACAAGCAGAGACACACAGAGACACAGACACACAGACACACACAGAGACAGACACACACATACACAAGGACACACACAGACACAGAGACAGACACACACACACACAGACACACACACACAAGCAGAGACACAGACACACAGACACACATACACACACAGACACACACACACGCACACAGACACAAACACACACAGTGATACACACACACACACACAGACACACACACATACACAGAGACACACACACACACACAGACACACACACACACAGACACACACACACACACACACACACACACACACACAGACACACACATACAGACAGACACACACACACACAGGGACACAGACACACATAGACACACACACACAAGCAGAGACACACACACACACAGAGACAGACACATACACACACACAGACACACAGATAAATTATATATTAAAATGTTTTTTGTTCTGGTCAGCAGTTCATTGGTGGCGCAGTGGTTATGTGAAATGCCCTTCATGCGGTGGGCCAGGGTTCAAGTCCTGCCCAGGCAGTTCATCTATTGATTTTATGAAGGATTTTAGCCCCCTTATGATTATTTATTATTCCATACGTTTTATGGTTGTCCGTATCTTCTGAAGACTTTTAGTCATCAAAACCATTCAGCTTTTAAAATCTAGCTCTGGCTCCTTATGGTGCCTTGATTTTATTCAACTTAATAAAAAAACATTCCTACTTTTTCAACTTTTTTTTACTACTTTAACATCTGAATTAAGCTCTATCTCAAGTTAGCTTCAGCATTTCAATTCTTTTTTGAATTTTTCCACCTTTTGTTTTTAGATTACTGTTGTTATTCAACTTAATTAAAAAACATTCCTACTTTTTTCAACTCTTCTCACTACTTCAACATTTTACTGATTTTAGCCATTTGACCGGGTTAGCTTTAGCAATTCAGCTATTCAGCATTCCCACGCATTTTCTGCAGGAAATGCATTTTCTAGTTTTAGTGGGAATGCTGTTCAGCATTCCAACTATTGTTATTCGGTTCTTTATTTATTCTTTTTATTCCGTACGTTTTTTGGCTCTCCGTATCTTCTGCATACTTTCAGCTATTTAAACCATTCAACTTTTCAAATCTTCAGCTCTTTCAGCAGATGATGGGACTTCTTCAGCTATTTTTCTGCTATTTATACTTTTTCAAATATTAAGCTTTTAAACAATTTTTTTTAACATTAAAGTCAATGAGAGCAAGCTTCAAATCCTTCAAATCTTCTTCTGCTTCAAAATGTATCTCCTCCTACATTTTTTCACCTACATACGTGTTTCAAACTTTAAAACGTTCACAAACTATTCAGCTATTTGGCTCTATCTTTTCAGATTGATATATTTTACAGTTTTTGTGAAAAAGCTGTTTAAGTACAGTGCACATTTTATGATTTTTCTGGATTTATAATGGGTGTGTATTGCATTTGTTAGAGTGAGGAGTGATGTCATCAGAGTGAAAGGCTTCAAAAAAATTATCTTACTCTGTTCTCTATAACTTGCTCCCACGCCAACAATTCTAACTTGTCATGGACAATTTATACATCAAAACGTAGGTATTCTTGTCTAGTTTCAGCCAATGTGCTCATTTATGCGATATGAATTATACTTTTCGCTCAGCGAGCTTTCAAATGTCAAGAGTTCAGGATATTTCTCCATTCACTGCCATGTTAAACATCCTCCCCCTTCCTGAGCAAAACGCAGAGTGAAGCATTTTTTTACATCGCTGATACGCCCACATTTATAACTTTATGCACATGAATTTTACATCACTACGTTCACAAAGTCCTCCTGGTGCTCATGGGCAAGTTATTTATTTTCTATCTCATATCCCTTTGGCGCAATGACCATTTGTTTGGAGCTGGTTTCACTGTCTAAGGAGCAGTGGTTTCCATTAGCTGACAGGTAAAGAAGGGTACAACAGCTGCGGTCGTTAACTGATTGCAGATCAAAGAGATGACATCACAGACATCAAAGGCTTCCTAGCTGTGTTTACAAACATGGCCACTGATAGATGTAGCCATGGCAACGCCTCCCCAGACACTCCAAAACTCTCTATGTCTGTCTGTCTCATTATATATTGCAATGTATAGCTTCCTGAACAAATCCTTTGGTGTCCACAGACACACAGACACACACACACACACACACACACACACACAACACACACCACACACAGACACACAGACACACAGACACAAAAAACACAGACATACAAATACACAGAGACAACACACACACACACACACACACAGACAGACACACACACACACACACACATAGACAACACAGACACACACACAGACAACACGCACACCACACACACACAAACACAGACAAACACACTCACTCACAACACAACACAGACACACACACACATAGACACACACACTCACACACACAGACATAAACATACACACATACACACAGAGACAGATGGACAGACACACACACACACACACACACAAACACAAAAACACAGACAGACACACTCACACACACAGACACACACACACACACACACACAGATAGACACACACACACACACAAACACACACACACAGAGACATACACACAAAGACACACAGGGACACACACACAGACACACAGACACACACACACAGAGACAGACACACACATACACAAGGACACACACAGACACAGAGACACACACACTCACAGACACACACAGGCACACAGAAGCAGAGACACACACACACAGACACACACACACACAGACATGATATATTATATATCAACATGTATAGTTCATTAGGAAGATGTTACTGTGGTGGCGCAGTGGTTATGTCTCATACCTTTCGTGCCAGAGACTGGGTTCAAATCCCACAGTGGTTTAACATCATCTAGTGTTAAAACTCTTCAAATTCAACTTTTCAAATCTTCAGCTCATTCAGAAGATGATGTGACTTCTTCAGCTATTTTTCTGCAATTTATACTTTTTCAAATATTAAGCTTTTAACATTTTATTTTTAACATTAAAGTCAATGAGAGCAAGCTTCAAATCCTTCAAATCTTCTTCTGTTCCCAAAAGTTTCAGCGACTTCATACTTTCACTTACAGACGTGGTTCAAACTTTAAAACGTCTGTGTGTGTGTGTGTGTGTGACTCTCATTATATGTTACAACTTTACGACTTTTTCAAATATTCTCACTACTTAAACATCTCTTACTGAATTATGCTATTTCTCA
Source organism: Etheostoma spectabile (assembly GCF_008692095.1). Classification (NCBI taxonomy): domain Eukaryota; kingdom Metazoa; phylum Chordata; class Actinopteri; order Perciformes; family Percidae; genus Etheostoma; species Etheostoma spectabile. The sequence continues at coordinate 17,237 of NW_022605161.1, read as the reverse complement.
AGTAGCTTTAGCATTTCAATTTTTTTAGAATTTTTCCATCTTTTTACATTATGGTGTATTCAACTTAATTAAAAACCATTCCTACTTTTTCAACTTTTTTTACTACTTTAAGTTTCCTACTTTTTTCCACTCTTCTCAAAACTTCAACATCTTCTTACTGACTTAAGCTTTTTCTACAGATTAGCTTTAACTATTCATTTACTTCATTCATTTAACTATTCAACTAGGTTAGCTTTAGCAATTCAGCTATTCAGCATTCCCACGCATTTTCTGCAGGAAATGCATTTTCTAGTATTCTTACTTATTCCATACGTTTTTTGGCTCTCTCTACTTCTGCATACTTTTACCTATTTATACCGTTCAACTTTTACAATCTTCAGCTTTTAAGCACATGATGGGATTCTTTTACTATTTTTCTACTATTATACTTTTCAAATATAAGCTTTTAAACAATTTTTTTTAACATTAAAGTCAATGAGAGCAAGCTTCAAATCCTTCAAATCTTCTTCGCTTCAAAATGTATCTCCTCCTACATTTTTTGACCTACATACATGGTTCAAACTTTAAAACCTTCACAGAATATTCTGCTATTTGGCTCTATCTTTCAGATTGATATATCTTACAGTTTTTGTGAAAAAGCTGTTTAAGCAGAGTGCACATTTTATGATTTTCTGCATTTATAATGGGTGTGTATTGCGTACGCTAGAGTGAGGAGTGATGTCATCAGAGTGACAGGCTTTGAAAAAATTATCTTACTCCGTTCTCTATAACTTGCTCCCACACCAACAATTCTAACTTGTCATGGACAATTTATACATCAAAACGTAGGTATTCTTGTCTAGTTTCAGCCGATGTGCTCATTTATGCGATTTGAATTATACTTTTCGCTCAGCGAGCTTTCAAATGACAAGAGTTCAGGATCTTTCTCCATTCACTGCCATGTTAAACTTCTTCCACATTTCTGAGCAAAAAGCAGAGCGAAGCACTTTTTTAAATCGCTGATACGCCCACATTTATAACTTTATCTACATGAATTTTATATCAATACGTTCACAAAGGCCTTCTGATACTCACGGCGAGGTTATTTAATCAATATCATGTATGCCTTTGATGGAATGACCATTTGTTTGACAGCTTGTTCAGTATGTAAAGAGCTGGTGAGAACGCACACAGCTGCGGTTGAAAGAGATGACATCACAGAAATCAACTGCTTCCTATTGGTCTTGGTCTCCAAGGCAACACTACTCTCTATGTTTGTTTGTCTACCTCTCTCTCAGACACACACACACATACACACACATACGGGTTTATGTGTACTAAAGGGACACTGCGGCCCAAACAGGTTTTTTGCTACATTAGAGGGGCTCCCCTTTCCACTTGCTTCACAAAGATGTGGTTGGTATCAAAAAATCTGTTTTAAGCCATACAACACAAATTCCACTTCAAATATTGAATACACACAAAACAACTCAAAATGTAACAACCTGACAACATGGCGAATTCTGAGGACAAAGTTAATGAGGTGCATAAGCCCCGCCCCTGACACAAATCGAAATTATAAGGACTAGCCCATTTGTGAGGACATCAGCTATACACACACACAAAAATGTCATTGAGGTGCATTAAAGGGTCAATCATGATTAAAGGAACATGTCCACACACATACACAGTAAGTGAAGGCACTGTGCATTAAAAGGACACACCTAACATAAGAGGACAGTTTTTAACAGACAAGATAAACCTCTCTCTTTTTATATTTATATTGATATACATACATAAATAGATATAGATAGTTGTGTGCAACCAATTTTATTGTCTGATTTATGTCTTTTGCTTCAAACTTCAAAGTCATTGCTAATACAAGTGGTATTTAATAAGGTACACATGCAGCCATAACATGGCTGAGGCAGTAGGCCCACTTTAAAGCTCAGTGTTCTCCTGAAATACAATCCTATTAGTGGGATATGACTGGTAACCTACATCCAGTGTTACCTCGTAAAAGACAGATTATACAAACAGACAAATGACATCAGTCAGTGAAAAAGTGCCATTTTAATACAAACAGCAGTTTACAAAAAAACTGAGGCATCAGCAGAAACTTGCCCTTTTTTAAGAACAAAGAACTACAACATCATTGCATCATAACAGCAACATAACACTTTATTGGCTGGTTTTCTTTTTCAGAGTTATGCCCCGATTTCTAACAAAGACTCTAATGTTTTGAAGTGACCGCTTATCAAGATCAGGATGTTCAGCGTTCTTGCACTGCATTCTTGTGGCCAGTTTTCCCTTGGCAATGTGCTTTTTAAAATGTCTCATTTATAGCGGCAACCTCTTTTGGGAACCACTGCCTTTTCCGTTTCCTTCTTTGATTCTGTCTCTCCGGGCAATCTCCAGGAGACACTACAAAAGTGATAAAACATACTTGGTCAGTGGAAATCCACATGCCTAGAGTACACCTATGCACAGAAATGTTTTTACCTAGTAAATCAACAACTTCAAAGTGTTGTAAACTAGCCATGCACAAATCTGACTTTTTCTCCTGATTTTGATTTCCCATCTGACGGTATTGGTACTGGTAAATACCATGTAGTGATCAAATGCTAATGCTCTCTGTCGTGCCCTATTTAAAATGTGTAAAACTCACTGGTTGGCTCTCATAGATCATTCTTTTATGTTTAAGGTCTTTCTGGGCTGCTCTTTATGTCAAACTTTGTGAGCTATGTAAAATGTATTTCATCCTGAAAATCTAAATTACTTCATAACACACACACACACACACAAAAGAACATGTGAAAATCGAGTTTTAGGAGGGATATTCAGTCAGATCAGTTTCACATAAGCAGACCCTAATCACATCCAAATGGATTCTATTTTTAAATAAAATCCTACCACAGCCTTTAAACTATCATGATTATCTTGTGAAGCACATGAAGGAATGAATGAATTACTATCATCAATAGCTTTCTATTCAGACAGAGCAGAGTGGGAACCAACTGACTCTAAAAAGGTGACCAACTAGTAGGGTTTTTGGTGTGTTTGTTGCATTCACCAGGTTGGTCATGCTCCTCTGCTGTCCTGCCATGCTCTTTGTTCACCCTGTCTATGTATTCGTTGAACGCTGCAAAAGAGAAAAAATACTTATCAATGTCAACTAAAACACTGTTTTTAATATTTAATCTTCATTTCAATTGTAATTTTATTTAAAGCTTAGTATAAATCTACAAAACAATGTAAACTTAATTTTCAAACGCTTTGGAGCATTCTACAGCAACTGGCTAGGAGATGGAGATCATAAAAGTGATGGCAATCTCAATATATATGTAAGTAATCTAACCAAATATTATTGTAAAGCAAAAAAGGAGAGTGCTTGAGTGGAACACAATGTAAAGCAAAAGAGTGAGATCCACCAAACAGACCAGTTGATTTAGGGGACAAACGGCAAGCAGAGGCTCATTCATTCGGGACACTATTAAAATCACTTCAAAGTTTATCGTACCTGTAGATGTGCCTTCTAGGGAAGAGTCAATATCTGTGAATGAAAAATAAAAACTTAATTAGGAATATATTGAAACTTACAGTAGCAAAGTCTACATGCAATAAATCAAACATAGAGGAACATAGAGTCTGAGGCAGAAAACATACAGACTGAGGAAGAGGAACATACAGTCTGAGGTAGAGGAACATACAGTCTGAGGTAGAGGAAAATACAGTCTGAGGTAGAGGAAAAAAACAGTCTGAGGTAGAGGAAAATACAGTCTGAGGTAGAGAAACATACAGTCTGAGGTAGAGAAAATACAGTCTGAGGTAGAGAAACATACAGTCTGAGGTAGAGAAACATACAGTCTGTGTTAGAGGAGCATATAGTCTGAGGTAGAGGAACATACAGTCTGAGGTAGAGAAACATACAGTCTGTGTTAGAGGAGCATGCAGTCTGAGGTAGAGGAAAATACAGTCTGAGGTAGAGGAACGTACAGTCTGTGTTAGAGGAACATACAGTCTGTAGCAGAGGAACATACAGTCTGTAGCAGAGGAACATACAGTCTGAGGTAGAGGAACATAAAGTCAGTGTTAGAGGAACATACAGTCAGTGTTAGAGGAACATACAGTCTGAGGTAGAGGAACATACAGTCTGTGTTAGAGGAACATACAGTCAGTGTTAGAGGAACATACAGTCTGAGGTAGAGGAACATACAGTCAGTGGTAGAGGAACATACAGTCTGTGGCAGAGGAAAATACAGTCTGAGGTAGAGGAAAATACAGTCTGAGGTAGAGGAACATAGAGTCTGAGGCAGAAAAACATACAGACTGAGGAAGAGGAACATACAGTCTGAGGTAGAGGAACATACAGTCTGTGGCAGAGGAACATACAGTCTGTGGTAGAGGAACATACAGTCTGAGGTAGAGAAACATACAGTCTGAGGCAGAGGAACATACAGTCTGTGTTAGAGGAACATACAGTCTGTGTTAGAGAAACATACAGTCTGTGGTAGAGGAACATACAGTCTGTGTTAGAGGAACATACAGTCTGTAGCAGAGGAACATACAGTCTGTAGCAGAGGAACATACAGTCTGAGGTAGAGGAACATACAGTCAGTGTTAGAGGAACATACAGTCTGAGGTAGAGGAACATACAGTCTGTGTTAGAGGAACATACAGTCTGTGGTAGAGGAACATACAGTCTGTGTTAGAGGAACATACAGTCTGTGTTAGAGGAACATATAGTCTGAGGTAGAGGAACATACAGTCTGTGGCAGAGGAAAATACAGTCTGAGGTAGAGGAAAATACAGTCTGAGGTAGAGGAACATAGAGTCTGAGGTAGAGGAAAATACAGTCTGTGGTAGAGGAACATACAGTCTGAGGCAGAGGAGCATGCAGTCTGAGGTAGAGGAAAATACAGTCTGAGGTAGAGGAACGTACAGTCTGAGGTAGAGGAACATACAGTCTGAGGTAGAGGAACATACAGTCTGTGTTAGAGGAACATACAGTCAGTGTTAGAGGAACATACAGTCTGAGGTAGAGGAACATACAGTCAGTGGTAGAGGAACATACAGTCTGTGGCAGAGGAAAATACAGTCTGAGGTAGAGGAAAATACAGTCTGAGGTAGAGGAACATAGAGTCTGAGGCAGAAAAACATACAGTCTGAGGTAGAGGAACATACAGTCTGAGGTAGAGGAACATACAGTCTGTGGCAGAGGAACATACAGTCTGTGGTAGAGGAACATACAGTCTGAGGTAGAGAAACATACAGTCTGAGGCAGAGGAACATACAGTCTGTGTTAGAGGAACATACAGTCTGTGGTAGAGGAACATACAGTCTGTGTTAGAGGAACATACAGTCTGTAGCAGAGGAACATACAGTCTGTAGCAGAGGAACATACAGTCTGAGGTAGAGGAACATACAGTCAGTGTTAGAGGAACATAGAGTCTGAGGCAGAAAAACATACAGACTGAGGAAGAGGAACATACAGTCTGAGGTAGAGGAACATACAGTCTGTGGCAGAGGAACATACAGTCTGTGGTAGAGGAACATACAGTCTGAGGTAGAGAAACATACAGTCTGAGGCAGAGGAACATACAGTCTGTGTTAGAGGAACATACAGTCTGTGTTAGAGAAACATACAGTCTGTGGTAGAGGAACATACAGTCTGTGTTAGAGGAACATACAGTCTGTAGCAGAGGAACATACAGTCTGTAGCAGAGGAACATACAGTCTGAGGTAGAGGAACATACAGTCAGTGTTAGAGGAACATACAGTCTGAGGTAGAGGAACATACAGTCTGTGTTAGAGGAACATACAGTCTGTGTTAGAGGAACATACAGTCTGTGGTAGAGGAACATACAGTCTGTGTTAGAGGAACATACAGTCTGTGTTAGAGGAACATATAGTCTGAGGTAGAGGAACATACAGTCTGTGGCAGAGGAAATACAGTCTGAGGTAGAGGAAAATACAGTCTGAGGTAGAGGAACATAGAGTCTGAGGTAGAGGAAAATACAGTCTGTGGTAGAGGAACATACAGTCTGAGGCAGAGGAACATACAGTCCGAGGCAGAGGAGCATGCAGTCTGAGGTAGAGGAAAATACAGTCTGAGGTAGAGGAACGTACAGTCTGTGTTAGAGAAACATACAGTCTGTGGTAGAGAAACATACAGTCTGTGTTAGAGGAACATACAGTCTGAGGTAGAGGAACATACAGTCTGAGGTAGAGGAACATACAGTCTGTGTTAGAGGAACATACAGTCAGTGTTAGAGGAACATACAGTCTGAGGTAGAGGAACATACAGTCAGTGGTAGAGGAACATACAGTCTGTGGCAGAGGAAAATACAGTCTGAGGTAGAGGAAATACAGTCTGAGGTAGAGGAACATAGAGTCTGAGGCAGAAAAACATACAGTCTGAGGAAGAGGAACATACAGTCTGAGGTAGAGGAACATACAGTCTGTGGCAGAGGAACATACAGTCTGTGGTAGAGGAACATACAGTCTGAGGTAGAGAAACATACAGTCTGAGGCAGAGGAACATACAGTCTGTGTTAGAGGAACATACAGTCTGTGGTAGAGGAACATACAGTCTGTGTTAGAGGAACATACAGTCTGTAGCAGAGGAACATACAGTCTGTAGCAGAGGAACATACAGTCTGAGGTAGAGGAACATACAGTCAGTGTTAGAGGAACATACAGTCTGAGGTAGAGGAACATACAGTCTGTGTTAGAGGAACATACAGTCTGTGGCAGAGGAAAATACAGTCTGTGGCAGAGGAAAATACAGTCTGAGGTAGAGGAACATAGAGTCTGTGGTAGAGGAACATACAGTCTGAGGCAGAGGAACATACAGTCTGAGGCAGAGGAACATACAGTCCGAGGCAGAGGAGCATGCAGTCCGAGGCAGAGGAGCATGCAGTCTGAGGTAGAGGAAAATACAGTCTGAGGTAGAGGAACGTACAGTCTGTGTTAGAGAAACATACAGTCTGTGGTAGAGAAACATACAGTCTGTGTTAGAGGAACATACAGTCTGAGGTAGAAGAAAATACAGTCTGAGGTAGAGGAACATACAGTCTGTGTTAGAGAAACATACAGTCTGTGTTAGAGGAACATAAAGTCTGAGGTAGAGAAACATACAGTCTGAGGTAGAGGAACATACAGTCTGTGTTAGAGGAACATACAGTCTGTAGCAGAGGAACATACAGTCTGTAGCAGAGGAACATACAGTCTGAGGTAGAGGAACATACAGTCAGTGTTAGAGGAACATACAGTCTGAGGTAGAGGAACATACAGTCTGTGTTAGAGGAACATACAGTCTGTGGCAGAGGAAAATACAGTCTGAGGTAGAGGAACATAGAGTCTGAGGCAGAGGAACATACAGTCTGTGGTAGAGGAACATACAGTCTGAGGTAGAGGAACATACAGTCTGAGTTAGAGGAACATACAGTCTGTGGTAGAGGAACATACAGTCAGTGGTAGAGGAACATACAGTCTGTGGCAGAGGAAAATACAGTCTGAGGAAGAGGAACATACAGTCTGTGGCAGAGGAACATACAGTCTGTGGTAGAGGAACATACAGTCTGAGGTAGAGAAACATACAGTCTGAGGCAGAGGAACATACAGTCTGTGGTAGAGGAACATACAGTCTGTGTTAGAGGAACATACAGTCTGTAGCAGCGGAACATACAGTCTGTAGCAGAGGAACATACAGTCTGAGGTAGAGGAACATACAGTCAGTGTTAGAGGAACATACAGTCTGAGGTAGAGGAACATACAGTCTGTGTTAGAGCAACATACAGTCTGTGTTAGAGGAACATACAGTCTGTGTTAGAGGAAAATAGTCTGAGGTAGAGGAACATACAGTCTGTGGCAGAGGAAAATATAGTCTGAGGTAGAGGAAAATACAGTCTGAGGTAGAGGAACATAGAGTCTGAGGTAGAGGAAAATACAGTCTGTGGTAGAGGAACATACAGTCTGAGGTAGAGGAACATACAGTCAGTGGAAACGAAACATACAGTCTGTGGTAGAGGAACATACAGTCTGTGGTAGAGGAAAATACAGTCTGTGGTAGAGGAACATACAGTCTGAGGTAGAGTAACATACAGTCTGTGGTAGAGGAACATACAGTCTGTGGCAGAGGAACATACAGTCTGTGGTAGAGAAACATACAGTCTGAGGCAGAAGAACATACAGTCTGAGGTAGAGGAACATACAGTCTGAGGCAGAGGAACATACAGTCTGTGGCAGAGGAACATACAGTCTGTGGTAGAGGAACATACAGTCTGAGGTAGAGAAACATACAGTCTGAGGCAGAGGAACATACAGTCTGTGGTAGAGAAACATACAGTCTGTGGCAGAGGAACATACAGTCTGTGGTAGAGGAACATACAGTCTGAGGCAGAGGAACATACAGTCTGTGCTAGAGGAACATACAGTCTGTGGCAGAGGAACATACAGTCTGAGGCAGAGGAACATACAGTCTGAGGTAGAGGAACATACAGTCTGTGGCAGAGGAACATACAGTCTGTGGCAGAGGAACATACAGTCTGAGGTAGAGGAACATACAGTCTGTGATAGAGGAACATACCGTCTGAGGTGCCTGGAGGTTCCTCAACAGGTGGCCTGTCAATGGAGACATTGCAGATCTTCTGTGAATGGCAGGGTAGATGGCTTGTTAAAGTGTTCCTCATTCAAGGTGGTCAAAGCTGTGTGAGAGACAAGTTCAGACCATTTGGAGGTATACAGTGTTTTGAATGTCTGGGTCGACTTTTTCAGTTCCCTGTCCCCTGACAATATACTCAGCTTTACCTTTAATACTAAGCCATCTCAAGGCAGAAAAGGGTCCGTTGCACACGGCACATTTCTCGAAGCTTGGAACTACTGAGGAAACCACATCGTGTTTGCAGTTCTGTTGACAAAAATGTATATTGAGATAGCATTATAAATTTAGTTTAGTGTTGATAAAGAAGCTTATGATACAAAACATTTTTGCTGAAATACAACCTTTACTGTGTGACTGATGATATATCCAGATATAATTTATTCCTTTAGTGCAGATCAAAATTAAATAAAAAAAAATGAAATGTTGCCTAAACATTAAACATTAACCAGGGAAAGACAGTAATACCAATTGCTTCTCCTAATAATATGAACAACTTATAGAATAACTATTTTATTAAAGAAACTTACTTGATGAATATTGTCCGAGTGACAATCAGGAATTGTCATGTCTGGACAAGAAAGGAGAGGAGGCATGGTAGGAGAATCTCTCTCATCCAATACCTAAAATAAAACACAACAATGATGAAAAACGGCTTTTTTTAAAGATTATTTTTGGTGCATTTTTAGGCCTTTAATGACAAGACAGCAGAAGAAATGAAGAGGAGTAAACCTCTATATATGGGTGCCTGCTCTACCAACTGAGCTATCCGGGCGCCCGGACATTCATGTTTTTAATGAAGAATTGTATTTTATTTGTAACAGGAAAAAAATCAACCACTTAAAATTATTGTGGATCTAATATTGAACAGAAATATTAATACTACTAATACTACTTAAACAAACATACAGAGTCCCATATCTTGTTAATATTACAATAAAGGGTGTGTCCAAATTCACAGTCCTTTCAGTGTCAATACCTGACCCGTATAGGTAAACTGAGGCCTGTGTAGCTAAACCCTCAAATAACAGAAGTGTTTTGCTAGTGAAAAGATGTAATGTACTGTACATGTCAACATTAACTGGAGATGAAGTCACCTGTTCAAAATCTTTGAGTCTGTCCGATACCACGGCAGCATGGTGATCCTCTACATCAGTTGAAATCTTGTGTAGAAAAAGGGGGAGCAAGATAAAGAGTCAGGTTTACAGTATGTTCACATACATATTTGTACAATCATTAACAGAAATGTATTCAGTTAAGCACAGTGACATCTATTTTTGAACATTGTAGTTACTGATATCCTAAAAGATAATAATCCATACCCCTCCCTCAAATATCAACATCTAGTAAAACTGCTTTGCAACTGAAAAGATCTGATGTCAATATCAACATTAAATTGAGATTAAGTCACCTTTTCAACATCTTTGAGGCTGTCAGATGCCACAACCACATGGTGACCCTCTGCCTCAGTTGATATCTTGTATAGAAAAAAGGGGGAAATTATCATTAATTAACCAGTAAGGCAAAATAAGATTATGCTTGTAGATATGGAGTGAGGTAACAACTTAATTATCTATACAGGAGTAAGATTTGGCCTCAGGTTTACAGTATGTTCACATGAATATTTGTACAGTCATTCCCAGAAACTTAATCAGTATGTCACAAATGACTGTAGTTACTGATATCCTAAAAGCTAATAAAACATTATGATCTAAGAAAATGATAAATGATTGTGATAAGATGATAATCTAGTGAAATGATGATAGTAAAGTGAAGAAATCCTCTTGACATACACACCAATAAAGAAACACTAAACAGTATCCATACACAGTTCTCATAGAGTATACACCTGAAAAATACCTGTAAGCTGAGGACTGTGTATCGGAACCGTGAAATATCATTACCTTAAAAACTGCTTTGCTACAGAAAAGATATGATATCAATATCAACGTTTAAAATGAAGTCACCTGTTCAACATCTTTGAGGCTGTCACATATCACGACGGCATGGTGATCCTCTGTCTCCGTTGAAATCTAGCATAGAAAATTGGAAAAAAAAGTAATTAGATAACCAGTATGGCACAACACGTGGATCTATTTAAGAGAACAACAAGGGCTCAAATATACAATATGCAAACATAAAATGTGTTCAGCCATTCACAGTAATTATGTCAGTGCAGCATCGTGACATCCATTACTGGAAAATTAATGGACAACAAATGAGTGAAGTTACTGATATCTTGAAAGCTAACAATACAATTACATACTAAGGTAAATATATTGATATAAATGAGGCAGTTTTGTAGTGTAATGATGATAGTGAATGTAAATATTAATCTTTGGATAAACACAATACAAAATTAACAGTATCCATTCACAGTCCTCACAGTGTATACACCTGACCGGTACATTCACACTAAGGACTGTTTGTGTACACCATTTAGCCCTGAAAATCCATTTCTCAACAATCTTACCATAAATAGATTATTTGAACCAATTGAAGATGTTATGCATCTAATATTACAAGGATATACTAAATGTAAGAAACCAAGTTTCAAGGGAACCCAATAATGTACAACTTGTCTGTTAAATAAAACACATAACAGTATCCATACACACTCAATATGTATATAAAGTTATTGGCGAGGGAGATTCTCCAGTCAAGTCCCCTGTCCAGTTCTGACCAGACATGACACTTGTCATACCTGAATATTGCCCAGACAACATTCATCAGGTAACTTTAAAAAATGTATTCTTGAGTTTTATATTATTGTGAAAAGGTTAAAGACATTCTGAGGGCTGTGTATACAGAAACAGTCCTTAGTATGTATGTATGTACCGGTCAGGTGTATCCTCTAAGAGGACTGTATATGGATACTATTAAGTTTTGTATTGTGTGTATGCAGAGATGATTTTTACACTTATACAAAACAGTCCTTAGTGTGCATGTACTGTCAGGTGTATACACTAAGAGGACTGTGTATGGATACTATTACGTTTTGTATTGTGTGTATGCAAAGTCGATTTTTACACTTTATACAAAACAGTCCTTAGTGTGCATGTACTGTCAGGTGTATACACTAAGAGGACTGTGTATGGATACTATTACGTTTTGTATTGTGTGTATGCAAAGTCGATTTTTACACTTTATACAAAACAGTCCTTAGTGTGCATGTACTGTCAGGTGTATACACTAAGAGGACTGTGTATGGATACTATTACGTTTTGTATTGTGTGTATGCAAAGATGATTTTTACACTTTATACAAAACAGTCCTTAGTGTGCATGTACTGTCAGGTGTATACACTAAGAGGACTGTGTATGGATACTATTACGTTTTGTATTGTGTGTATGCAAAGATGATTTTTACACTTTGTACATGAACAGTCCTTAGTTTGTATGTACTGGTCAGGTGTATACACTAAGAGGACTGTGTATGGATACTATTACGTTTGTATTGTGTGTATACAAAGTCGATTTTTACACTTTATACAAAACAGTCCTTAGTGTGCATGTACTGTCAGGTGAATACACTAAGAGGACTGTGTATGGATACTATTACGTTTTGTATTGTGTGTATGCAAAGCTGATTTTTACACTTTATACATGAACAGTCCTTAGTTTGTATGTACTGGTCAGGTGTATACACTAAGAGGACTGTGTATGGATACTATTAAGTTTTGTATTGTGTGTATGCAAAATCGATTTTTACACTTCATACATGAACAGTCCTTAGTTGTATGTACTGGTCAGGTGTATACACTAAGAGGACTGTGTATGGATACTATTAAGTTTTGTATTGTGTGTATGCAAAATCGATTTTTACACTTCATACATGAACAGTCCTTAGTTTGTATGTACTGGTCAGGTGTATACACTAAGAGGACTGTGTATGGATACTATTACGTTTTGTATTGCGAGTATGCAAAGTCGATTTTAAACTTTATACATGAACAGTCCTTAGTTTGTATGTACTGGTCAGGTGTATACACTAAGAGGACTGTGTATGGATACTATTACGTTTTGTATTGCGAGTATGCAAAGTCGATTTTTACACTTTATACATGAACAGTCCTTAGTGTGTATGTACTGGTCAGGTGTACACACTAAGAGGACTGTGTATGGATACTATTAAGTTTTGTATTGTGTGTATGCAAAGATGATTTTTACACTCACTATCATTACACTACATTTCTGTCTCATTTACTGTATATAAACACATACAATAATGAAACTAAAAGTGTTTTACACAAATTGTTAATTCAGTTTTATTTTGTATTATGGCTAAAAACATAAAGCAATCCGTTTAGTTTCTATTGCAATACCTAACTCCTTTCTCTTGTGATTACATATTATTTCATGGCATTCCATGTGAACTGGTCTTCTGTTAATGTCACTGTCAATTAAACCTGATAAACCACATCCACACAGGGATGATAAAAAATAGCCTGGGTTTTTTAAAAGTTTGGATTCAAACACAAAATGTAAGTGATTTCTTTCCACTTCAATTTTGTGGATATAATATTATAGAGAAATGTTGATACTACTAATTATACTACATAGCTAACGTCATATATACGGAGTGACATTTTCAATAATCGTACTATGGAGGGATAATGTCCAAATACCCTGTCATCTAGATGTCTACAACTGACCAGTACATGTACACTGAGGACTGTGTATGTACAACATTTAGCCCTATAAATCCATTTCCAATCATACTATATAGTCACAGTATCTAAATACACTGTCCCTAGAGTGTCTTTAAATAACCACTTTAGACATATTGAGGAGTGTGTATCTTCACTAGGGCTGCACAATTAATACAATTTTAATCTCAATATCGAATTTGACTTGCCACGATCAAATTTGCGTGATCGAGCGATTTTTTAAATGCGTCATTTCATAGAACGCTGAGTTTTTTTGCATAGCGCATCTACCGCTCCGTAAACCGCTGTCTGCTCATGAGCCAGTCAGAGTAGTTCCCTGCACCGCGCAGCTTAGTTTCTAGATGTAGACAATCACAGAGGACAGAGTAGCGTGAGGAAAACTCAACAGATAGCAGTTGGTTATACGTCGGTCTCAAGGTTTACCAGTTTACCAGTAAACGCAACATCTTGTCCCGTCTGTGTTATTCAGACAACAGCAGTGACCAGTTGTTATTAACACAGCTGTATATTGTTAAGAATGAGGGGCAAACCTGTATTTGTACCAGTGTTTCCGTGGTAACTCGCTATCGCGGCCGCCATGGCAAAGAACGCAGAAGAAGTTATTGAACGCAACCAACTTCAGTTGGTAGAGTAATGGCGTGTGAGACGGAGCTGCTGGACCTGAATGAGGTGTGACCCATGAGCAGAATATTATAGTTCATAAAAATGCAGCGCAGTGACGATACAGGGATTTCATTAACACAACGTGTAATTTCGCTGACCCGCCGTTCGACCCGTGCTGGACCTATCCATAATGAATCAGCCGTCTCTCTGTGAGTAGCATAAACGTCCATTGCACTCCCTCTCCCTCCCCAGCTCCTTTAATCAGTTATTGTTGAAAACAAGTGAAGAAGCTTTCACAGAGATACATTTTTTTTAAAATATATGCTAGGTTACTTATTTAAGATGGCTAATTTTCATTTACATGTGTTGCAGATGTGTGTCTATACAACATACAACTTCAACATAAGAATGTAGCATAATATGGATGTGAAAGCAGTTATAAATAGCCTATGTGACAATAAAACATGTTTTGGTTAAAATCAACAAATAATTGTGAATTAATCGTGATCACAATAATCGTGATTATCATTTTGGCCACAATTGTGCAGCCCTAGTCTGTATCCTCCAATATCCTGTCAAAAATGTTTTGAAACTGAAAAAATCTGATGATCATAACAACATTCCACGGACATTAAGTCAATATTTGAGCTGTATGGTGACCCTCTGCCTCAGTCAAATGACTGACAGAAATACAAGTGGCAGTGGAAGAGTCTTGCTCTCTTGCTTTAATGGTTCAGCTATGTTACGCAGCCTGTTAGGAAAGCCAGTCAGGAAATGTTTTCTTCACTCTGAAACATTGAACTCCATCACTACAATCCCCTAACATCAGTCACACATGTATATCTTCACCCGCTGCTCCCCTTGTTCTATACATTGGAGAGATTGACAGACCGACATGAGTCAAAGTGAATATTTTGTCATTCTCATCTCCCATTCCTAGCAATAAAGTGGAGAAGCTTGATCCATGATGCAATGGTGCTGTGTGATAGTGTTTAGACTGCTCTAACACAGAGTTGGCTCATTTCAATCACCAATGTTGTTAAAAGGAATGTTGGATTAATGATTTCCCAAATTTGGTTTGTGTTGTTTACATATTACAAGTGCCTGTCAACAAACACATTTTGTAATTGGTAGAGGAGAAACAGCACAACATCATGGGTCTGGGCCATTACACTGAGTGCACTGCATGACAGACAGGAGTCAAACTTCACCTTTCATTCAATGAAAATGAAGTGTAGGTCAAGCTGAAATGCACAAATAAGTCAACAACACTTGTTGTTGATAGCAGAGAGTTCACAACCCAACTTGTTTGCAGAGAGAGAAACAATCTAAACATCTCTGTAATAAATTTCTTTCTGTACCTTTGATCTCCACGGCCAGTCTGAGTCTCCATAGTTGTATGTGATCTCCTCCATTGGCCTGATGTCCTTGATGGCAAACAAACACAGATGAGGCTTCCTTCAACAGTTTGGGTCTATATTGTCATCATTGACAAGTCTGCCAAAGGAGTCATCCTCTTTTGCTGCATCCACACTGAAAGGCAAAAGATAAGGATGACAAGATGTAAAAGTAGAATGACAGAAGCACACTATGCTGAATGAATAAATAAATCACCTCCACGACAATAACTACTACTACTACAACTACTGAAATTGAGTTTGTATGAAATAGCAGTTTGTTTTTCTGAGAAGAATTCAACTTGCAAAAGATGCTACGAATTAAGTGTGACAATTCACATACCATAGTTTTTCCCCATTGTAGTATAATTCAACCATCAGAGCATCATGGTACAGGCTTAGTCGGTACTCATACTCCTTTTGCTTAAGACTTCCCTCGATATTCTATGAGAAAGTCTCCTTTCTGAAAGTGGCGGCAACTAAACACTCCTCGACCTAAAAAAGAACAGAGGATGTGTGAGTGTGATGAGATTAATACAATAATTAAAAGGATGATATACATTTAGCTACCTTGGCAACTCACCTTTGAATGAATTAATATATTTTATAGTAAATCCATCCTTGTCCTTTCCCAATGATGAAAAATAAGCTGCCTCTTCTTTAGGCTTAATCTTAGCTCTCTGTGGCCTCATTACAGACATGCTGACTCCCTTTAATAAAGACAGAGAAAAGAAATATCATAATTTTGTTAACTAACTTATTGCAGACATATAGTATTTATGGTTGACTTTGTCTTTAAGAGTACAGCCTGTATAGGAAACGTACCAAACAAATAAGCAATACATATCACCTGCCTTGCTTTACTAGTAACTCATGCTGGTTTCTCCCTCAACAAAATATAACCTAACTTTGGAGCCTTATTTATCCCTCTTCCTAACATAGTGCAGCACCCAATGCACAAATGAATGCATTAAGTTGTCTGGCTAGTTTGATATGATAGCACTATCTTCATGCTACATAAATATCAGGCCCACTACAGCTTCTGAAAGACAGTAATACTGGCTGAAATCATAGTGTCTTCAGAGGGTTACTCATATTAAATCCGTGCCCAGGCTGTTAGTTTAACATTATAGTTTTGTGTTAACACAAACTTTCGAATTAGAAACATTTACCCGAGATAAACACTGCCCAAACTAAGCTAGCGTTAGCTAACACTGCCCAAACTAAACTAGCGTTAGCGTAAGCTAGCGTTAGCGTAAGCTAGCGTTAGCGCTAACGCTAGCTGGTGCTAACTTAGTTTGGGCAGTGTTAATAGGATTAGCTAACCGTTAGCGTTAGCTAGCGTTAGCTAGCGTTAGCTAAACTAGTATAGAGTTAGTTATCAATTACAGTTAACACATTAAACTAGCAACCAACATCAACATAAAGTTTGCTAGGTTTCTGGACCAGACATGTAGCTGTGTGTGAGTCTTACCTCTTGATCTCCTCTCTTCACACAGGCAGGTGCAGGTGTCAATGCGTTGGTTCATCATGATACTGTATTGTTAATTGTAGAATACACAGCTTTCCTGATAAAACCCAGTATTATGTGGACCTTCCGGCTGAGAGCCAATCAAAAGCTCTGAATTTACACATTGTGTGAATTATTAATGAGGGGGTGCAGTACCAAGACCAACCTCTTGGGGCGTTTGTCGATACACAATTTATACACAAAATCAGATAATGTGTACTATGAAGACTTTTGCTGAAATTTTGAATTCTAGCTTTTTAGGCTTCTAGAAACACTTCTACGTTGTCGGAATTATGAGGACATCGGCCCTGTCCCGTTAATTCAAAATGTCCTCATAGTGTGGCGTGTATTCAGACAAAATGTCCTCATAAACCACATAGGCACACACAACACACACACACACACACCACACACACA
>NW_022605160.1:0-23719 GCF_008692095.1 Etheostoma spectabile | reverse complement strand
GGTGAAGGAGTTATTCTTGACTATATTATTAAGAGGTGCTTTAGGCGCTGGAAGAAGGGGCTTTAGCGCTCCGCCAGCAGCGTGCCATACAATACAAGACAAACATTTGCTGTTATTTCACCAAAGTACTCTCAGATGTTCTGGGTCGGGGCCTTGCCTTTTGCCGCAGAGGAACTTGGCATCAAAGTTCCCTGCAGTTCTCTAAAAACAAAAATCTGCCCTTCTTTTCCGTGGGTCCTGCCCTGAGCCTGCGTCCGACAGATAAATAGCGAGGTGTCAAAAGACAGGACGGCAAACCTCACACCTAGTTTTAATTAAAATGGGAGAGAGCGATGCAGATGAACAGGGCAAAGCAGAGAGAGAGCCAAAGACAAACACATGCATATATATATATATATGTATATTTATGTATATACATATATCAGTCAGAAGAAAAGTGTAAACCCAGGGATCTGTAACATTTGTCCCTTTAGCCTGATAATATACACTACATAGTTTTTTTATGTAGAAAGTCCCTATTTTTGGCCTCACAGTGAAAAAACTCTCATTCTGTAGAACTGTATAACATATCAGCAGAATGTAAAAAAAAGAAAAAAAGCTCTTGTTACAAACAAAAAATAACCCCAAAACAGTGGGCTCTACTTCACAAGTCTTAGAACAGCAAATTATCTATGTGATGCAGACTAAAAAAAGACATTGGGTTCCAGAAAACAACAAAAATAGTGTCTTAAAATTGAGCCAAGGCCAGCGGCAGTCTCAACCACCTGCCATCTTTTGTTTGCCTTGTCACTGCTTCATCGTGCCATTCTCAACACTTAGTGCTCTTCAGTGCCGTTGAAAAACAAGATGCCTCTGTCAGTATGTGTGTGTGTAATAGTAACCCCCCCCCCACACCCCCCCTAAATTGACATGTTTAAAAAACCTCAGGAACTTTGAGCGAACAGACAAAAAACACAGAAGTGGCCGTTTCAACCGCTCATAAAAACCCAATTCAGAAACTTCTTCCTTATTTCCTTTTCTGTACTCGAACGAGAGGATGTGGCTAGTCTTGATGAGGAGAGAGGTAGAGAGGGAGGGAGACATCAGACTATAGTAAGTCTAAATGTACCACCTCAGGATTAAGAGACCATGAAGTGACTGATTCAACTTTTAAAAACATGATGGTAAATGCCTCCCTTGGTTGACTGTCCAGCGATCCACTTGTAAAGTCCATTTTTGTTTCAGCAACAGGAAAAATACAACATAGTATAAAGAAGATTTCAATTTTTCCACTGGTAGTACTTCTGATTCCAAATCAGAAGTTTGACTGAAAACTAATGCTACTACAATGCTACAGTAGAGACTCATTTCAATGGAGCAAATCAACCAATGGAATGCATCAAATATCACAAATTGATATTGAGAGTGGACTTTCATTTCAATTCTTGACGATCCACATAGACGTAACAGCAGTCAATGCTCGTTATGGTTGAGACCGACAAGAAAGAAGCGCCCAGTTCATGACATCATTCGAATCCTATAGGTGATGATGTGTGAACTGTACAGGAAAGGGCAGCTGTGGCTGAGAAGGGGCAGTACAGAGAGGATACTTAGGATGTCAGACTGGATGGCAGACGATGTTTGAGACAAGATGTAATTGGCATCGAAAGAAAGAAAGTAGGATTTAATCAGTCATGCTTTATAAACCAACAATGATGGCCGCAAAGAGCTGTTAGTGTTGGACACAGTAATCATCACAATTCCTTAATGTAAATATATTTTGTTTGGATGGGATTAATGTTGTATGTATACTAACTGAGCTACTCCCATCTTACAAACCAAAGCCTCGACTCTGGTACACTGGTGTAACTGGTCTGGTTGTTGTGCAGCTCACAGACAGACCCACCTCTGCTTCTGTCTGTGTTGTGTTGAAGTCTATACAGGACATGCAACCACTGCTTTGTTGAAAAGGGATTTTTTTTCTGTGCCGTGTTGGTTTATGTTTCTTTCTTTTCTACTGGAAAAATAAAAACTGCAAATGACTTCCTTTTTCTATCATGGACGGCCGTCTTTTAAAAGCTTGGAGAGGACTAATAATTAGACTAAACGCAAGAAAACCGTTTCATCACTGAATATGTGATATGTCATCATCAGTACGAACACAGTTTATTCACCGATTTATAAAATTGCAAATATGTAAACATGACAATCAAACCCACTATCCTTCTAAATACTATTCATTTGTAAGTTAACGCACCCCTCTTCTGTCTAGACTCTGCCAGGTGACCTGTGTATGAGGAAAACCTTCCTTTTCCTGTGTGGAGAACACATAATTAATAGAGGCCATGCACTTTGCCCTTTGGGACACTGAGCATCACAGAGCACAAGCTTGTAATAGGCTATTTGTTTTCCTCAGAAAGCTGTCCAAATGCCCTCGCTGGGATTGCTAGTGCACAAAGGCAAGCTAGAATGGTCAAACACTGGGGCAAGTTATTGATTAGGCCTGAGCTAGTGGAATGCACACTTGGCAACTAAATTAGAGATTTGTGTGTGTGTGTGTGTGTGTGTGGTGTGTGTGTGTGTGTGTGTGTGGTGTTGTGTGTGTGTGTGTGTGGGTGTGTGTGTGTGTGTGAGAGAGAAAGATCGTTCAAAATCATTAACTTCATCTCTGTCAACCACTGGTCAAGTTTTTTTTGTCCCTCTTTTAACTCTGCAAAGAGATACCAACCATATACATATAGATTTTTTTCTAAATATCTCATACAGTCTCCCTAGGGGGCAATTTGAGGTTTGTGACTGGTTGGGTCACAAACCCCAAATTGTGAACTCAAAGAACCAAATATATAATTGACAATAGATACATTAGGGGTGGGAATCAGAGGGTACCTCACAAAACGAGACACCGATTTCACGATACAGCAATTCTGATAATTTGATAATCAAAATATTGCTAGACAATAATGATCCATCACAATATGGGTCTAACTATGAGTATAAAAGGCCTGTGAAAAGGTTAAGTGCAGGTTTTCTATCTTTATTAACTAGTTTATTTTGAGTACAATCTGTTAGAAAACAATTTTGCAGCAAGTTTTTCAGTCTGTAAAATATAATTACAAAACTACTATAGGGCAGCTATGGGTCCAGTCTTCGGACTTACACATGGCTGGGCTCTGTTTATTCTTCACAATGCGCTGTCCGCCATTCTGTTGAAAACCTCTTCGGCTAGTTATTTTATGTTTGAGTTTCCCTCATTCAAGTGTTGAGCACCACCTCGAGGAGCCATGAAGTAGCGATGCAGGCAGCAGTTAAAATCTATTTAGAGCAATGATATACTATTGCCATATCGATATTTTGTCCTAACCCTAAGATAAAAACATTCCAACTTTCTACTGCCTCTCTCTACTCTTCCATTTCTTGCTCACATCCGCTGCCCTCCCTCTTCAACATCTCCCTTTTCAACAAGAGCAGTTTGTCAGGGTCAGAAAGCAATTTAAAACCTCTAATAATGAGAGTGAGAGAGAGATGCAAGAGAGGGAGAAGTTAAAGGGAGGGAGGGAGAGAGAGACATGAGGTAGTGGGGCAGAAAGAAGAAGAGGATGAGGAAGGAGGGAGGGAGGGGTAGGCTGGGGTGTCAGCCATCAAAGCAGGCCAGGAGAAAAGAAGGCCAGGTGCTGGTTGTGGGAATGTGCCGTCCATAGTTCCAGGGACCAGGGAGCTGGTGGGGGCTGTGAGGGGGAGCAGGGTGGTAATTAGCCAAGCCTGGAGGAGAGAGAGGGCCCTCCAGGGCCCGCGGGGATAGCCCCTCCGAGAGGATACCATTTGCACTTCTACAGGAGCCGCCAGCCCCGGGCCACAAAGAAGGGGAAAAAGGGGAACTATGGCATCCTTTATCAGGCCGGACAAAAGACGCCGCATCTTTTCAAAGGAGACCGGAGAGAGAGAGAGAGAAAAACTCCAGTGTTCCAGAGAAGGAGGGGGAAAAAGAGAAAAAAGAGGAAGGGAAGAAATCCTAGGACTGGTCAGGAGAGAGACACAGAGAGAGATGCAGTGTGTGGGTTGCAAAGCGAGACAGGAGGTTACGGTCATACTGTGACCCAGTCGGTCCGCTGAGACATCAGAAATCACGAATGTCCCACACACCACACACCACCCACACACACACACACACACACACACACACACACCACACACACAACACACACACACACACACACACACACACACACCACACACAAAACACTTCTCAGCTGAGTTACACAACTATATTCCCAGTGCATAGCAACCAAAAACAAAACCATGTTGTTTTTTAACATTTCCATTATTTTCCATCTCAGTTCCCATCAATTTTGGAGGCATGAAAATATAAAATGTCTCTTTAACCAAAAGAATAGTTTTGCCACAAAAGAGGTAGTTCGGTTTGCTTTACTAATCATCTCATGGGAGTTAAGTAGAGGCAGTGGATAAGGAGCCAAAATGGCCACCCTCTACCTCTTGACATTATCAGGGAATCTTAAGAGTTTTGCCCTCCTGTAGGTGAGGAAAAGTGGAGGTCATTGACATTACTTTTACCTATTACTGTTGGAGTACGGCTGCACGGGGGGGTGAATGGTGCCTTTGAGGCTGTGGCTTTGTGCTCCCGTTGGAGTGCAGCCTGACAGCCTTAGCTGAGTGGGGGGCAAAGGTCAGACAGGGATGTGATAAGGCATTTCAGACCAGAATATAGGGCCCCAGAATGAAGAGGCATGAAAAACTCAGGACCCCCCCCCCCCCCCAACCCCCCTCCAGTTTCTCTGTGTCTCTCATTTTCTTTACTCTTTGCCTCTGTCCCCTCACTCTGGACACAAAAATGCCATTTGTGTCCGTCAGTCAGTAGCGCAGGGCCAGGGTCGGGCCCGGCGCTGAAAGCTCCATTCACACACCCTCTCACCAGGGATGTTTTTGCAATTCAATATTTTCACACGCAGGCAGCTCATCGTTACTTGGAACGTACACTTGGCAGGATGAGGCTGGGGGCCTCTGGGACAGAGGGGCTGAGAGTGGGGGGCTGGAGGAGAGGGGGCAGCACAGAGGAATCCTAGTGTCGGGAGGGGACGGGCCGGCGCCGGCTAATGGGCCATCTTGAAATGTTTTAGTCAAGACCACTCCAACACCTACACACACACAAAAAAGTGAGAGCGCGGTGTGTGCGCAAACACACACACACACACACACACAACACATCTGCACTACTCATCGCTTCAACCAATCTGACTCCAGGTTTAACAAGCAGGGCTTTTGCTTCCTTCATCAAAATCTCTGGGCTAACCCAGTCACACTATCCTGCCAGGAAAAGACTTTCCTTTCCCTCACTCACTCCAGACAACATCTTTCTAACCCACATCTGAACTTTACAGCCTATAGTTAGTAGAAAGGTTGTACATCTATTTGAGCAAAGTACATATCTGTCAAAATAAATACCTATAAACATGATAAATTTGAGCCCTTTCATCATCAGCTGAATAATGAGAAGTACGCTTTGAGAATAGTTATTTATTTTTCATCAAAAACAACAACAACAACAGGTACTGTATTGAGATTACCAGAACAAACAAGAAACATCATGTCAGACAAGAAGAAACACCAGAGAACAAATGTATTAAGGTCATAGAAATGTGCCTAATTTTAACCAAACCATTTCAGGAGATTTGTTCCAATTCCACAACTGTAACATCTAAGGATTTGTTTAGCATACAGAGTGTCTGAGGTAAATTGAGGTCCTGCAATGAGAGGGAGCACTTAATATATTTATTCAGTGCGCAACACTCTACTTAATGAAATTAAACCACACCAATAGTGGCCCCTTTGTCTCTGGGGAGTTCAGTAATCAACATGCCACCAGTTTTCATTTTGTATGAAAATAAATGGCAGCCGGTGATATGGGCCTAATTGTGTTGCACCAGGGAGGAGCTGGGTGAGAAAAGAAACTTGCAGCAGTGATGTAGTAGAGCCAATTTTCATGGACAACAGCACTCAAGAGAGGTGGTCAAATAAGCAGAGGCATCCATCTTGGGACTGGTACCCCACTTCCACTCTCCCCCCTCTCCCTCTTTCTCTTTCTATCCATCATACTCACGAAGAAAGTTAGCCAAGTAATAAACAAATAAAGAACTGGTGAGCACTACGTACTAGCGCCTGGCAGGGTCACAGGATAATGACAGCTCAATTATGGTGAATCTCCTTGTAAACCCACCCTCTATAGTACAATCCTCCCAGCCACCCCACCTAGCGCTGCAAATTTGTCAAACTCACCAACACGATGGGTCTGACAGTGTAATCGCTAACCGTCCCCATCGACATGAAAGGGGTCTTTATCTGGCCAAATCAAAGAACCTGATCTCTGAGAGAAAAAGGGTGGGGGGTGACTAAAGAGGAGAAATGTCCCGCTCGGCCCCTCTGAGACGAGGAGATGTCTCTAATCCGCTTTAATGAGACACTGCTTGCCCATCTTTGTGGTAATGACGAAACACAGCGAGAAAGACGATAAGAGGGAGGGAGGGAGGAGTGTGAGAGATTGAAGTGAAGATGGAGCCAAGGCTTTGAACTGGCGGCCTGATAAAAGGGGAAGCAGGTAGAGGAGTAGCGTCACGCTGCCACTTCACACCACTGTGGTTTTGAGACAGACAAACAGCCCAGGGGACAGAGCAGTTTGTCTGCTTATCATATCTGGACAGGATGAGCCATCAGCAGCAGCTGCGGATTGGGACTGGTCTGGTGTGGTGTGTGTGAGTGTGGCGCCCCCCCCCCCAACATACACACATGCTGGGGGATCTAGAGATAAGCTATGATTTGTGAAACACGAGGAAGAAAAATTTTGAGGAAAACAAGTAGTTTTGTTCAGTGCTATTCACAGAGAATTTCAAGAAAGGGTCACATTACACCACTCAGCTGGTCTGTGGTTATTGTAGCTTAAACTCAGCTACTGTACACTTTAATTTGAGTTGGTTTTGCGTCACCTTGCCCTTATAATCTTTGTTTATTTGAAATGATTGCCTTAGCACACCAAACTGACTGCATTAGCTTATTTTAAATCTGTACGGTAATATATAACAATATCATATATTATCATGATAAAGCAATTATAAATCAAACTGAAGTGAAGTGAATAATGAACTGTCTTCCATTTTTAGTGCATTACATGAGACTAAACTGCGCATGTGTGTTTAAAAACAGACCAAATAAATTGGCCAAACTTTTGCAAATCATCTCAACTTCCTCTAAATCATTATTTGGGACAACAGAAATGTGCCAAACACTACTATTATAAGATCTTCACAAATGTCCCAGTGGGAACATTTTGATAATATAAAAATATTAAATTATAGCCCAGCTCCTGTTAGTTTCACATTGACATTTTGTGTCTTCAACCAAGGAACAAAGTTTTCCTGCGCAGAGAACGGAAAACATGAAGAGTGAAGGAAAGAATGGACAATAAAGGACAGGAAGTTCAGCACTGGATGAAAGGAAAAGAGCAGGGTGAGGACAAATGTCTGCATAAAAGGAAAGAGAGAGAAAGAGGGAGAAAGTGAGCGGGCTAATACCAAACAAATCGGGATTAGACCCAGATAAGATAGTCACAATGCTGAGCAATTCCGGGGATATCACAATGCAAGGGGAATCATGAGGCTGCTGCTAAAAAACACATCATTAGGACTCGACACATTTGCCCCTTGTTTAGCAAACAACACACTGTTTAACAGCGGGTGGTGCACAATCACACCAGACACACAGAGAGATAATCATTTAGCTCTAATCAGCGTACTCAAGTAAGGATGAGGCATTTCACAATGGGATGACTCCAGCAGTCGCGGCATATTCTTAGCCCTGAGAGGCTGGACGGAATCTTCTCGAAACGGCCCAGCAGTGGTGGGGCGTAACTCGATAAGCGCCACAAGTCAAGACCAAATGCTTTAAGTGCAGGTAATGGCTCTTCATTTTTGAACCCCCTTACACCAACCACATACCACTGTTTGAATGCTGCTCGGCTATTTTTAACAAGACCCTGCCCCATCTACAGGCTGAAAATGAAGCGTAAGAGGAAGACAAAAAACAGGGGGCTGTTCAAAAAGAAAACATTGGTATAATATCTTCAAATTCTCTCAGGCAAGCCAGTCTCCACCGCCAAATGATGGGAGATTGGCTATGCTTTTTTACAAACATGGCGGGTGTGAGGCATGCTGCAATACAAAAATAGGCATATTTGCCAAATGGATAATGTGAGGTCAATGTATCATTGGAATGAATGGGATTTAGAGCCATGTGCAAGAGCTTAATGCAATGGTATTTGTATGTCAACTCAAAATTTGACTTAGCCAACACCAGACAGGAAGCACGGGGCTAAAATATGTGTGTGTGTGTGTGTGTGTGTGTGTGTGTGTGTGTGTGTGTAGGTGTGTGTGTGTAGTGGTGTGTGTGTGTGTGTGTGTCCTGGTGTTACAAGGTCTTCACCGTAATTGTACTAGGTCAAAGCTCGGAACATTGACAGGATCTCTACAAGTGTAGAAAATGGTGTACGTACACGTACACACACCACACACACACACAACACAAACATACATACACACACACAGTTCATTATCTTTGTGGGGACCTGCCATTGACATAATGCTTACCTAGCCCCTTATCCAACTTAACCATCCCAACTAAATTCCTAACCTTAACCCGTACCCTCACCCCAACCATAACCTAATTCTAACCTAGTCCTAGAACCAAGTCTTTACCCTTAAACAGCCCTTTAAAGTTGTGGGTCCAGCATTTTGGCCCCACAATGCTATTCGGAACCCACAAGTATACTGTATTCCCGATTTTTGGACCCACAAATGTAGTCAAATGAGAACACACACAGACACAGACACAGACACAACACACACACGATTTAGCCAGCCAACAGTTCCAGCTCCTGCTGTTCGGATGACATTTACACTCAACCTTTCTAGTTTGTGATTGATTGGGGTTAAATCCTAACATTGCCCAAAATCTGTCACCACTGTTGTGTGTGTGTGTGGTGTGTGTTGTGTGTGTGTGTGGTGTGGTGTGTGATTAAGAGTCACTGTAACGTTCTGTAAAGTAAGCAACATTCTGCTTTTCCAAAAACCAAAGCTGTCTTATTTTCCATCTCTAGTATGTTATATCACTGATAAAAAAAAACAATGAGGATTTCTCAAACAGCTAAATGTTGAATTACAACCTCATAATCACAGAAGGATATTGCTTTTTTTCTGTATTGCGTAGCTCACTGGAATTCATTGAAAAGTTTCTTCTTTTTTTTAAATAATATTTTCATATTTCATGGCACCTGTACTTGACCTGATTACAGACAAATCTTTTCCAAGGGATTCTTAAACTTATACTTAAGCCTGCACATTTTACAGCAGCAACTGACTGAATATCAATATAAGCATTTCCCTGGCGACAATACACCGTCTCACAAAGGGTTCAGGGAGGAAGAGAGGGACTCATTGATAGTGAAAGAAAACATTAGAAAGTTGGCAGTGGAACCGTCGTAAAACAGACCATTTAATAAAGAGATTGTGATATCCCATTTGAACTATGCTCCCATAAATTAATAATCACTCTTTAAATCTTTAGAGTGCAGGTAATTTATAGAGTAACCAGTTCATGTATTGTTATTATTTATTTAGATAAAGGTGAAAGAACAAATAGCACTAGTGACTAGAACTGAGACTTCAGATTACACTGTCCTCCACATTTGAGGGTAATAGGAACACTTAATAGGAAAGACCATTCTTCAGGAGTTTGCTCTCACAGCAAATTTGAAGATAAGGTAACAAAAAACAATGCATCTTTATTTGTATCATATCATGTGAATCAAACGTGGACCATATGTTACCAAAACGGATAGTGGCTTGACATTAAACTGCAACCATGACCAAACCTTACCCTAACCTAACCTTAACCAAAGTAACTTCCCCCTACGACTAATTAATATGTTACAATTAGACATGGGCAAATGTATGGCTGTGTTACAAATAAAAGTGCCTTAACTTTTGGGGGTTATTACAGAAAAAGTTACTCCTTTCATAGGATATCATATGTTCTGTAAATACAGTTGTCTTACATGTACAGTGCAAAGGTATTTCACTGGACAAAGATGAGAAACCAGCCCTGGAAATAAATATGGAAAGAAAAATAAGAGCCTTGGTGCTCACAAAACACACTTAACTGTATCCCGCATGTGTGCATACTGGGATGAGGAACTCACATCGCACAAACATCCATAATCAAGTACTTATGCAGCATATGTGGCCTTGCCAAATGTGCAATTAGTTAGGCTACACAGTTTTTCAATCCTTCAAAAAAAATGGACAAAAATGATCCTAAAATCAGTCCAAAGGCTCAGAAAAAAAACCTCCCCAATTGCAAATAAAGCGCTTCTAAATCAAAAACTTGATTTTACAAAGCAGGTGGTCTTCCTGATTGGATGGTGAACAGTATTTCTGACTGTGACTACCATAGTGGTCACAGTCTGTCCGTTTACACAAAGATGTAAAACTGCAAAACTAGTGTTGCCTGATTCCGAGCGCTGCTAAGATCATTCACGTCATCACATATGAATGCAAATGGGCTCTGTGGAACCACAAGAGGCTCAGGTTTCCCACTGTGTTTTATCTAGGAAAGGTCTGCAGCAATAAAATAAAGATCTCACAGGTATTTGCATTTTGCATTATGTCCGACACTACTGACATTCAAATAAAAAATAAACAAATGGCTGTATGTCTACAGGCACTGTGGGTTATCATTAGCCTTCATCAATTAGCAACAGCATTAGTATTACAAATTAAACTGAACTTGTCAAAATCATGCAGCACCATCAAGCAAGTTTTCTAAAACTATCCAAACAAGAGTCATCAACAGATTTCTATGTATTCTTCATTGGCTCACTGATGCTCCAACCGTCAAAATTAAGCATCTTAAACGGAGGGATTTAGAGTTTCATAAAGTACATAAAAAAAAAAATCTGCCATGACTTGCAGTCACTACCTGACATGACATCGCATTTCCTTTTCATTTGGTGATCATATCTTTTATTTTCAGGCTCTAATCTGGGACATGGAGAAGTGCTATCTGACACACATTACAGCTGCATAGCAGCCATACATGGGAGCATTCACAAAACCCTGAACGTTTAGCAGAGGTTCAACATTGCTACTATTGTTGGTTTTAAAGTTTATGGGTTGGTTTTATTACTTCTGTCAAAAAACATCAGAAGCTGTGAGCCAGGCCAAGTCCATAACTGGCAGTCCATCTAATAAGGGGCATTTAACACAAAGATCAATAGGATGTCTGGCAATTAGTATAACGGCCAGAGAGAGAGAGAGATAGAGAGAGAGACGATAACTGTCAGCACATGTGTGCATTGTTTAGTGTGGCGGGCAAAGAGGAGGTTGATGGCACACAACTTGCGCAAAATCAGCTCAAATTAAATAAACCAGGTGGTTAAAACACGTGGCGCTTACCTTTCATTGTATTGGCTGATAATGCAGACGGTCGGCGTAATTGAAATAGGTTTTAAAAAAAGAAAGAAAATGTTGATAGTGTATAAGGTGTACGTTGAAGTTAGAATCAGTTGTACACTTTCCGTCCGTTTTTCTCCGAATGTGTGCAAAGCTGCTACATGTTTCTATTTGAATTATATCCTTGAGGTTTCTGTGAGACGGTGTTGGTTGGCTGTAGGCGAGTAGTAGGACACAGCGAGAAAGCAGTCTGTGTTGTGTGTGTGTGTGTGTGTGTGTGTGTGTGTGTGTGTGTGTGTGTGTGTGTGTGTGTGTTTTAGTGTTTTAGTGTTTCACCTGTGCACTAAAAAAAAATTCCTGGCAAAAAAACATCTACTCGCTCAACTTGAAGTTTGAATTGATCCAAACCCAATTTTTACTCAATGCGAGGAAATTACCGGGTGCAAAAAGCAAGTTCATTGTCACTTTGGTGCAGTATTCACTGCTAGATAGTCTGTATCGGTTTCTATGCTATAGTTGTTCCGATGACACGAAGTCTCACATCAAAGCCCCTATCTTAGATAAAACGAGGTGTGGTGGGGACTATATGTGTCGGAGGATTTCTTCTTTATTTAAACCAAACATCTAGGGACATTTTTAGCCTAACATGTTACATTCATGATAATCTATTCATACTACTGTATATCAGAGAGAACGTTGCAGATCAGATTAGATATAATGCAAAACAATTGGCTACGACAGGTAGCCTTAAATTAAACTCGGAGTCAGAAATTCAATCATAAACACATGTTAACCTGTGGGTAACAAAGCTATAGGCTTATTTATATTTTCTTTTCTTTTTTTTGAACCACACCTGTAAAGGCGATATTACGTTATAATCCAAACAAACACTCACATAATTGTTACCCCAAAGCATTAAACGAGGCACAACGACATACATACTAATCAAGAAAACATATATATTCATATTCTACATGTGGGACTGCGGAGTCACAGGTTTCTGCAGAGTCGTGGCTTTTGACGTCTATGTGTGCCGAGAGAGGAAAATATATACACGAGGGTTAAAAATAAATGATAAAAGCAGCTGGTGAATATTGCTTTGGGCCTACAGGCAAGTAGTAGGCTGTTCAGCGGCAGGGGGAAAAACGGAAAAAAGGAGGGTGGAATATAAACTCCCACGCGTCGCATTCAAAAGTTGTGGGTCTGCATGTTTTGAATGTTAAGAACAACACGATATTTGTTCACGTGTGCTCTGTTTCTCTTGTCTACCGCTGCGACCCTGAGATCGGAGGCCTCTCCGGGCTGCAGAGGGTTCCAGTTGTCCGACGTGAGAGTGCTACAAAGCCAGGTATTTGTGTTCATTAGCACCCGGATCAACAGACTATCAGGGCTGTTTGGCGATCAAGACCAAGTGCAATTACTGGCACGAAGCAGGCTCCTCGACATGTTTAAGTATTTTCACAGAGCAACCAACCCACTTAGCGTTTTGCTTTCCGTTCCTTTTCTTTTTTTTTGTTGTCTTTTAACTTATAAGTTAACTTGATGCCTGGGAAATAATCAGAGCATGTTACAGAGTAATAAGGAAATGATACCAAAATCACGACTGTAAAAAAAATGTGGTCATTCTTTTAATTCGTATTTTTTAGCTTTTATCTGAATGCATTCGAGCTGAACCCTTTACTAAAGTAAACACTTAATAATAATCTGATTGTATTAGTATTTCTAAAATGTAGGAATAAACACGTGTCTGGTTTGTTTCAAAAGTTGTGCACTAAAATGTATTTCATTAAGGTTTGAAATGTAAAAAAATATATACATATATATTTCTTTAAATTGTTATTATAAAGCCTGCATATCTGATTAAAGATCGAGGTCCATGTTAAATTAAGAGGGCCAGTAGCTTTGGTAAAGTTACACAGTTTTTAAAGGCCTGTAAACATGCAACAAAGCACAACATAAAAACACTAACAGGTTTATTTTAAAATATATATATTTTATGTTTAAAAAAAATAAGACGGACAAACGTTAGCTATGAATTTTAATTTTAACTAAAACCATTTGAAACTCACTATGGATAAAATATAGCCAACATATTAAGCCAAAAGCAAATGCCAACAGGCCTAGATAAAGCGTTAATAGTTCTGCATCGTCTTTCAAATCAACTGTGGATAAAAGCAGATTGACCACATAACTCGCCGTAGAAAACAACGGGCCAGTCATACAGGTATACACAAAAAAAAAAAAGAATACGGTGTAAAAAACGCGATTCATAAATCAACCCACCATAATAAAACAAATGTCAAACAATAAGCATGGTCTACTTCCAACAACAAAGTAGCCTAATCATGTTCACAAAACTGAATACATGAATTTTCCGTGTGACGCGAGCAGCAGTCCACTGGGTAGTGGTATGGGCGCTTTCTTACACCAGACGCATTATGATTGGCATTCCCTGGAGGAGGAACCAGTCCGCTGCAGTCCGAGGCCCCGCGACCAAATAAGTTGCTTGTAGAGCGATATATTCTGCGGTTCATGCGGAATCGACAAAAAAAAAATAAAAAATCTGCATTAAATATTGCCTTTTCTTTCTAAATTCGCATGTGGTCGTCTCCGTTTGTAGGAGAGTGAACGAAGTGCGCTCGGCTCGCTGGGAGCTCTGCAGCAGCGAGCAGCGGTACCACAGCGCCCACTATTTCAAAAGCGGGGAATATTATTTCACAAGATTGGAACGGCTCTCTCTCAAAAAAAAAAAAAAAAAGTTCTATCCGTTTCGACAACTTTCTCTGGTAACTTTCGGGGGGAAAGTCTCTGCGCCTTGTCTGAACCTCCCGATACCCGAATAGAGCATATTACAAGATCGAGCTCAGATTTGGATAACACATGTTATCTCTGCCTTTAGAGGAGTTGAATCAACTGAAAGCACCAGCGGCGTTTCTCATCACACATGAAACTTTCTGACACTGAGAACCAACGAAGCAAAGACCGCAGCACGCAGAAGAAACGGGGCTGAGCGGCCGGAGCGGGACACATTTTCCAGCAGAAAAGTTAACTCTGGACAAAGAGTCGCCCCCCTCCTCTCTTAAGGATATGACAAATGACAAGGACATGGACATTGTACACAGCCACGAGTTGGGAGCGGCGG
Source organism: Etheostoma spectabile (assembly GCF_008692095.1). Lineage (NCBI taxonomy): Eukaryota > Metazoa > Chordata > Actinopteri > Perciformes > Percidae > Etheostoma > Etheostoma spectabile. The sequence continues at coordinate 9,088 of NW_022605160.1, read as the reverse complement.
CGGCTGAAAGCGATAAGAAGCAGAAAAAAGAAGACCTACTTTTGGCCAGTTTTCTAGCCCTCGCCTTGGATTCATCTTGTCGGCTTGTAGATTCCTCTCGTCGTCCTCCGTGAGCCAGAAGCGGCGCAACAACACTATCTTCATCTCACCAGCATTGTCAGTTTGCGACACCTTCGCACATGCGCACAGGCATTCAATCTGACACCCTCGCCGGGGCAAAAAACTTTCCAATGTATTCATCATCATCCTTTTTTTGTCCTATCGTCTCCCCTTTAGATCACTTATATCTCTCCCCTCCTCCTCTTTCTCCTCCCCTCTCTCCTCACAATCTCGCCTACCTCCCTCACCCACTGCTCATCCCCTTACCGTCGTCCCCCCCTCACCCCCCCCCCACACCCATCCCTTCCCCCACCCATGATTACACTAAACCCGACCTCCACACATCTCCCCCCTTCCCCAAACACCCACCCCTTGAAGTCATCCCGCCACACTACATGGTGATTTCTTTTTTACTACAGAACAAGGTTTTCTGTGGACTGAAACTGGGAGGTGGTAACCGTTGTCAAGGTCGTATTTATATACTGTTGAAATTAACCTGAAATAGTATTATTATTTTTTTATGTTTTATATTTTTCTAAACCTTTAGAATCATTTTTTGAATATGCCATAAATTTTTTTTCTTTCTGAATTTACAGAAACTTGTATTTAGGTTGTTGACGCAGCAGATGCTGTGCCAAAAAAGTGCCCGAGTTGCAGAGGTTATTTTTAACTTCATTAATGCGCATGCAGGGCGTAATGGGTGCAAGACTCGATTGGAGTTTTACAGACTATGACTTGGTTGAGACAGAGAGAGAGAGGGAACGTGTGTGGGTGTGTGTGTGTGTGTGTGTGTGTGTGTGTGTGTGTGTGTGTGTGTGTGTGTAAACCTTGTTGCCCTCAGGACAAGCAGCGGCCAGCAGCTGTTTGAAGCATGCATGGAGCCTCCACCATCAGAGTCCGTACCGGGGAGAAAGGGTTTTTTTTTTTTCTTCTTTTTTTTCTCCAATGTTCACATTTGTAACAACCGTATTTGCAGTAGTTGTTTCTTGGAGAAGTGTGTGTGTCACTCTCAGCGCCCACTGTGACGCGTAAAGTCACCTGAACGAAGGTGGAGAGACCACGGCACACTTTCTCTGCGTAAGTATTTACGGCTTTTGCCTTGCACCTGTTTGTTTGTTGATGTTTGTTTGTTTTGTTTTTTGTTTGTTTTTTGCTGCAGGCACGAGGAGTCCGTGCATCCGCAGTCTGATGAAGCCTGACAGACTGCAAGCTCTTTTTTTTAACGAAAATGTTTATTCAAACACAAACATCGGACAAGTAGCCAACATAATTATGCAGCAACATTTTTTTAACTTTTATGTTTAATATCAAAGTTGCAATTCCGGCTATTTATTGCATGTCTGAGGAAAATGGGGAGATAATATAATTGTATTATACAATTAATTAGTCTTATTGTAATTATTTTGCATGATTTCAAATCTGTAATACATTTTATGGTTCCCAAAATTATAATATATGCTTATTAATATTATTACATTTAAAAGTATTGTATTGATAATTGACCGTTGTATATTTTTTTTTGTTGTTATTGACACGCAACATTAAATAATTCCAAAAAGAAAACAAAAGGAGACTTGGGAGAAGCTGCAGTCTATTTGCATCTTATTATATTAATAGTTATAAATAAATAAAAAATAAAGACTGGCCGTCATATTCAGTGGTGCCTGGGCCTTCAGCCTACATGTCATGTGGGAATGGTTCCTTCTAGTTTGGCTGGATAAAGGCGGCTCTATGTTGGAGCTATTAAAGATTGGTGGTGATGGAGCAACTGCAGTCTGCCGGGAGAGCGTGGGTATCAATTCTTGCACACTCCTAATCTCTCCGCACTTTTAGGGGACACTTTCAATCTTTGCATGAACAATTATTATTATTATTGCCCTATTATTGCTATTTATTGACATATTTCTAGCCATATTTCATATTTCGCCTTGCATTTCTTCGTTTTCTTGTTGAACTGCAAGCTTGTTGCCCATATGCAAAACGACATTGATTTGAGTAAACGCACGAGTTCATCAAACACGTTCCTTCCAGCCTATATTGGACCGACATTGTCGTGGGTGTTTTCCCAGGAGTTAAAAGTCAAAGGAATTACGTGATCATTAATCAATAATAATCAGCAGTAATGACTATACATTATCTGTATATTAGGGAGTTTGTCTTGGCGTCATGAGGCGAGGAGGATCATTTTATTGGCTTTGCAGAGAGCAGTGAGTAACACCAACGGGGAGGGTGAAGTGTCAGGAGGTGGCTACAGTACTACAGACCTATAACATGTTCTTTGTAACCTTGTGTAAAAACAGATTTAGTTCAAATCAAGGAATCAACAAGCGGTTATATTTTAAAAATCAGCTCCACGGCCTTGCAGGTAGCGCAGAGGTAAGAGAGAGAACACAACAACAGAGAAACAGGTCGATAAACGAATAATGAATGATTGAATAGCAGCAGTGTAGAAAGGTTTTGTTTATTCCTTGGTGTCTGAAGAAAAGCGTGGGAGCGTGGCGACAAGATATCAATAATCCATTGTCTAAATCGATTGGCTTTATCAATACCGCGCCCTTCCTCGTGCTTCAGTCAGAGGAAAACTGAAGGAAAAGGGCATTTAGCAAAACTTTCCCAGTTTGTGGAAATGATTGCCATCAGGCCGCCCGAGACGGTCCAGCCAGGCCTCTGAATATTTCTCTCGACATCAGCTGGGACAAATGATTTCACATGCTGCAACACCTTCTTAAAAGGAGCAATTAACTGTGATTACGCTTGCAAAGAAAGGTGTTGCTCTCCGACACTGGCCCGTTGGGAAAAATCCCTGCGTCATTTGAGCGTCGACCTTTACGTTTTTTTTTTGTGTGAAAACGGAGAACGGCTGCGCAGGAAAACCTCACGTTTAGAGTGTTTGCTTATTTTGTCCTGCGGCTAGAGGGAGCGCATGGCTCCGTCCCCGGAAGAGAGGTGTGCTGCTGCTTGCTGCTGCTGCTGCTCTCGTGTTCAAGCATCCAGGATCCCTCTCGGTTTTATTAATCCTCCTAATTAGAAAAACGAGAGGTAGATTCATTAGCACGTGGAGGTGACAACAAATAAACAAAACAATACGATCCAATGAAATGCATAGAATACGGCCTTAATTCGGATGTGATTAATTTATTATTGTACCCTTATTCTTGGTAACAGATTGACTGCGCCTATGAGTGCGAGCTCATGGCAGTCATCTGCATATGTCTGCAGCCGCCATTGTTTGCATGCCAAGATATTGTCTCCACATACAGGCCCCTTCCGCATGCACTGAGGCCCATTCGTGTTTGTGTAGGCTAATTGTTTGGCGTGCTACACAATGTATAATGGCTCAATTTGCGTCAAATCGGTTCTGCTTCTTTAATCTCATGTTGATGAAGCGATACACCAATCACCAAAACTGACTGCGGGCCAACGTTTCCCAAAAAAAGTGTCCCGTGTCACATCGACACTGTAGCCTAAAGTTGTTTTTTTTCTAATAGCCGTAGGCCTGCAACACATAGTAAAATACACTGTTTTCAACCAAAAGCAACCGCAGAACCTATCAGTCGACATGCTGAAGATACCTAAAATCGTTCTTTCAGAAAAGTAGGCTATTCACCAATAGAGGATCAGATAAACTGTTACAGTTAGTGAATTGGATAGCCTAGTAATATTAGAATTATTAATAAAAATAATGAGAAGGGCACGAACCAAATTGATCTCAGAATAATACACAAATAAACATAATCTTACTGTCATCATCGTCAATCAACAGGGCGAGCGCGCTAACACTGTGGTGTGTGGTGTGTGTGTGGGTGTGGTGTGGTGGGGGGGGGGGGGGGGGGGGGTTGTTACAGAAGTTTATCACAACTGCGGACTGGTGTGGTCAGACTGCGCGGTGACTATACACCCTCTTCCCACCAACACACCCACCCACGCACACAAACACACGCACACACATAGGCGGCTGAAACCCAATCTTTATCCATGCTGGAAAAGGCTCCGGGTCTGGATTAGACGTTACGCGCAGATAACATCAGCGCACATTGATATTGAAATGGAGCACCTCGCGGACCGGCAAGCGGATGAGGCGAGCCGGTGGACATCAAAAAGCCGCAGCGGGCCCTTTTGTGAGCGCTGTGAGCATTGCAAATGTGCTAACTGTAATTCTGCCACAGTCGATGTAATGGGAGAGTAAACATGGTAACTAGTGCGGCGGGGCGCTGGGACTTGCGGAAGGCACGCCCTCACGCACGCAGACATATACGCATCTACTTACATGACGGGTGCACAAGGAGGGAACGATGACCCAAAACACAACTCTGTCATCTCAAAAAAGACAAATAATAAACACGATAATAACCCATCTCCACCAACAAGGTTTTCCCTCCACAGATCAACCCTCAAGATCCCAGCAGCTAATGAATTAGAAAATCCCCCTTTTCCCCTTCTAAAGTATTAGTTTTGGAGTGGCCCTCCACAGCAGACCCCCCTCCTTCGTCTAATAAAGTCCCCAGAAGCGGTCATAGTGAAGTGCCTTGGTAATTATTAGCCATTAATTGGGTTCAGGACCTTGTGCGTCTATGGGAAATGGGAATCTGACCGCTAATCAAAACGTTTCTTTGGGGCCTTTTGCAGTGTTGTTAACACGCTGTCAGAGGGAGACGGGCGCCGCGCCACAGCTCCTGATAGCAGGAATATGGAGAGGTTAGAGGGCAGCCACTGTTCAGGTACAGGACACACTACAGGAGGCCTGCACTGAGCGCAGGGTTGGCACTTCGCATTTGGAGAGCTGCAAAGAAGCCAAAATACTGAATGTTTCAAAAGGAGTGTGTACTGGCGGTAGAACTGGACACTGGTGGTTTTGAAATCAGTCACTGACATTTAGAATTTGCATCACATTATGCTAAAATAGACTAAAGTAACCTGGATATTTCGATTGAAATATTCTGGCAACACATTTGTGGTAACTCGTATAAAAAATTGTTTGTGCACTACAATACGGTAAACCATTCTAATATTTGACTGTTTCATTAGCTTCGGTTCAGGTACTCGCCTGCGCATTCAGCCGTCAGTTCAGTTAAAACACTTCAGACTCACCGCCTGCATCCGGCCCCTAAACCAATCTAGTAATGCATTTAATCATTTTCCTTCGAGTCTATCTTCGGGCCTATTCTAATGATGTTACCTGATTTATTTTCAGTGACAACTGTTGGGTAAATCATAGAAATTAGAAATCTTATTTTAATGGCACGATGTGAAAATTACAGGTATACACACAGGGTGCAGGGAATTTATTTTCCTATTACAATTCATCCATCGAATAGTTTCAAACACCATCACCGCATCATGTGGTGGAACTCAAAGAAACAAACACTATTCGGTCCGAGCCAAAATTCGACCATAACTGACGAACAATTTTAAAATGCAAACAGGCAATGTGCATAGTCTGACTGACTCGGGCTGGGAATTAGGGTGCTCCTCCAATAAACCACAAACTCCCGTCCCGCCATCATCGATGTTGTTGTTGTTTTTTAATTAATCGCTCGTTAATGTCGCCATCCATTTCCCCGCAGATCAGAGGAGCGGGGAGCCGTCAACCCCGCCAAACAAATGCACATTAAAATATCGCCGGGAGGCTCTAGTGAAAAATTACCCCGATGTAGAAATGACCTTAATATGATGTAATCAATCAAGCTGTCTGCTGGGACACTGGGAATCACAATGTTAATCTTTTAGTTTGGAGGCGCGGGGGGGGGAAAAAGCCTGTTCATATTTACAACTCAGCCAAAGAGCACTATGCAAGTTCAGTGACACAAAAGGGGAAATGTTACTGCGACAATACAGGCTTGATAATACTGGAGAAAATATATTACACGACGGACAGGAAGGTCCATGCATCTCGTGGTGCAGGCCTGAAAGAGCCTTCGGGCCTGTGTACGTTACTTTATTTATTATTATTTTATTTTTTTAAATACGTACACCAGTGTATGTAAACAACGGAAAATAAATGTAACATACAGGTAGGCTATTTATTTTATTTTCATAGGAAGAGATCAAATGTAAGAAGTTGTACCATAAAGAAATCAGAAGATTCTATAATTTAGGGGAAGAAAAAAATCCAAACTAAAACCGAATTTACTTTCAAGATGCAGAAATAAAATCATGAATATTTTTGGTAAAATAGCCTATTTGAGTGACTATTTTAATTTTTTAAAATTAAAATACTAAACATTGTGTACATAGTAGGTGAATACATGAATAGAACAATGAAAAAAAACTAAATGTCAGCAAATGTGAGACATTAATGGTGCTGGATCAAGTTCCCCCTGGCTAAAATTGGTGAGGCGATATTATGCAGAATGAGTCCAGTAGGTACCAAACTCTGGTGCAGAAGAATAACACCAAGACCCTACATTCAAGTTGGCAAGCAACAAAAGGCTAAAGTGGGCAGCGTGAAGTGGTGAGGCTGGTGCATGTTTATCATTAACCACTGTGGACAGATAGAACAAGCCAAGCCCACAAGTGTCATTTCACACCAGCCTGGCATGGCAAGCGGGTTAGGGCTCTAGAGAACCATATGCCACCCTTCAGCAGCCCTTTGAGCACACCAGCTTCTGGGATTTCTGGTTCTCATCTTGAAACAAACCCCTTGAAGGTTTCCAACATGAGTGCTGTGTTTTCACCTTCAGTAAAGATCTGATCGTGAAATTTTTTTCTCATCAGACCAGCTTTAGTGACTCTTTTATTTACTGCTACTGGGCTTTGATAATACTTTGAGTCTTTGGGAAATGGGCAGTTAGAAGTGCAATGTACAAATTAGGGTCAATGTTGTTTACTATATCTATAGTTACATATATTCATGGTCAATTAAAGGATACAATAGCTGTAAAAGCAGGGCCAGGGCATGTATTCATTATGAGGAGAAACCGCTGACCTGCATCACTTGTTGAAATGTTACAGTCACACAGTACAGTGCCCATTCAAAATCCGTGTAACTTATTGACAAAATACAAAAAGCCAAGAAACACAAGCGCACATGTAAAGCTGAAAGTCCTCAGTAAGTCAAATGACTAAACATGATCACAGCTTTAAATCCAATGAAAATAAAATGAATTTCCTTTTTAGGATTATGGAAAGATATTTCACAATCCCACAGTCCAGATCCACAGTCTCCATACGACCACTGAAACAGCCCTGATGTATGATAATACGTAGTATGTGGGTGAGTGAATAACACAGCCAGCAGCTACAGTGGGGCCCCACAACACAGCCACACACCCCACCACACACACACACACATGCTCATAGTGGTGAAAATGCTTAGCAGCAGAGATGAGGGAGGCTCAGTTTTGGAGAGCATTTTCTCCACCATGAAGGAAAATCACGTGGAGTGGGTCATAGGGGACATGTGACGTTGTTTGAATAGATAGGTAATTGACAAATATTCACAAGGTGTATCCCTCAAATATATTCAGGTAGAACGCTGTACACTGCAAAGTTATCACATAACCCAAATCCACAAGTCTTGTTGACATGGTTTCGCTCAAGCTAAATGGATTTGCTTTTAGTATATGTTTCCCACTGCCAAGGTACGCAAGGAGGCACTGTAAGGGATTCAACAATCACAAAATGACTTGACTCAACCCCATACACAGACGCACACATTTTATAAAGCACGCATGCACACTACGGTAAGCTGCACACTTCCACTATAAGCCTGACATCCTATAGGAACAAACCATAAAAACACTAAACACTCTACAACCCAAGAAGACCGGTTTCAAATCACAAACATTGCAAGAAGCTGACAAACCATTTCCAAAAAGATTACTTTCTCATTCTTCTCTTTAGACTCCTGTAGCCCGGGCAGTGACCTGCTACATTATTATTTGTATGTTTTGTGTAAAGTCTATATAGTGTAGAGTGGTGGTGGTGTGTGTTGGAATGTGTATGGTGTGTTGCTGGACTGCAGGGATGATGAATAGAAGCTCTAGCCAGTGGGTGTGTGGATGGTATAGGTGGAGGTGGAGGTGGGGGCTCTGTGGGACTACGGCAACACATCAAAAACAACAGCACTTCCCGGGGTTTGCTGCCACTTTCCTCTGTAGGACCACCCTACTCCCCGAAATCTCTCCAGGCTCCACCCCAGGGTTATTAACAGGAAGATTTGATGTAGATGCACACATTCACAGAAACATGGTGGATGAAACTGTGCAATTATCGCTTACTACAAGAATGTGTGAAGGAAGAAAAGGGCAGTGAAAAAAAAAAACACGTGCAGAGAATTTCAATGTGCATCAGAGAGCTGCATGTTGTATGTTGAAGGGCCACAGCAAGTGCTGAAATGGCAGATACCTCACACACAACTGGATCAATATTGACTCGGACTCGATTACTTAGACGGCTCATGCAAGAAGTTGTAAGCTTGGCCAGGTGATGTAGTGCTAGTGAAGGAGGAGGCAGGGGTTGTTAGTGATCTTTTGAACTTCAGCAAAAAAGGAATTTAATTGGTAAGAGAGATACAGAGCAAATAGCACAAAATCTAGCTAATGGGAGGTTTCTTCAGGTTGAGAGCAGAGAAAGATTTTCTCTCTTGTTGAAATAAAGGATTGAAACCATGCTTCAGTAAGCAAAGCAGCACTTCGTCATAGGACACCATTTACATTGAAGACTTATGACTGCAAAGGCAGAGACCCAAGAGTACAGTGCAACTTAACAGCAAGCTGGTCTCCTCCAGAGAAGCTTTGAAAGACCTGCCCTCATGTGGTCTGATTCAACACATGTTGCACAATAGACTTGTACTTAGTATCTCTCTCTCTCTCTCGAAATTGGCCTTCTTTAAAGAGACATAGCTTTTGAAGTGAGAAGAGGCCAGTCAGAACACAGAATACACACTAGCACTGGATCTAAATGTAAAGCAAGTCATTGTATTTATATAGCGCCAAATCACAACAAACTTATGTCATGACATGATTCATAAAGCTCAGGTCAAGACCAG
>NW_022605159.1:0-22222 GCF_008692095.1 Etheostoma spectabile | reverse complement strand
CTACTCCTTTTCGCACATGTGATAGAGGTATGTAACACAGGAAAGAAGGGTATTTGTTGGTTTCTCTCCAATGTTTTTAAACTTGTTTTATTATTGCTTTTTATTATTTTTTTTTTATTTGTATATACTTTCTCTTGCATGTTCGAAATAAAGATATCAATCAATCAATCAAAAAATCAAAAATACCTAAACAATATTAATTATATTAACCAGTTGCCAATAAACGTTCTGTAACTTAACTAATTGATAATGTCTAATTGTTACAGCTCTAAATGTGATCTACAGATAGACATTTTGAAGGTATCACACTTAACAAGCTGATCATTGGCCTATGTTTTGTTTGACAAATATTAATCTGCAAAGTAACTTATAACAACGAATTTATCTTTAAAATGTAGCTGGGAGTAGAAGTGGCCTGGGCCAAGACCTCTTTAATCCCGACATTTGAATCTGCCCCACTCCAGCGAGTTGACAAATCTGATATCAGGCAGAGTAGAAGTACACAAAAGTAGCATACAATGTAAATAACGTCACTCAAGTAAAGTACATCCACCACAAACTGTATTTTAGTAAATTAGCTTCTTACTTTCCACCACTCTAATGATACCACCATGTAATTATTATGAGAGAGACAGAAACACGATATAGCGTTATTGGTAGTGTCTATGTCATAATGACAATGGCCCACTGTTTCGGAGTTGTTGACAACATTCTGCTTTTCAAAATGAGCTAAATTCCATATGAGATGATCTGCTGACGGTACGCCACCTTTAAAGTACAAACATATAAACTACAATAAGACCAGATCATGTCAAGTGTGAAAGAAACGGCTAGCTGACGTCCGTAACGGGACGGCTGGCGAACATTTAAAACAATAGGCATTGTGCTAGCGTTAGATAGCGGTAGCATTAGCGGTGTAATGCCTAGCTAACGTTAACTTCAGACAGACATGACCATTCAATTCGGAGAGTTTAGTAGCGCTTAGCAAGCCGTCTGTCCTCATGTTAGCAATATGGTCGTAGTTACCTCAATTTTTAATAAACAAACTAAGCTCACTAACTAGCTAGCTAGATGACAGGTTCAGACCAGACGGTTCAGACAACAGGTTGTCATTGTATTCGCCGAACTGTTAGCCAACGTTAGCAAAAAATCACCCTAAATTAGGTTGCGTCCGAAGCATCGCTGTACATAATATTATACAATGATGAGAAAGAAGAGGAAGTTACTCTCCCCTACTGTCAGAGTCTACAGAGACAAAGATATGAACGTATTTCACTCAGCGGTGTGGGTAAGTAGTTAAGGTTAGTAGCAACGTTCTCTTGACACAGTCTGGCACTGATGCGTTCAGTTTCTGACCAGACACAGTCGCTGACACGCATGTAGCAACACGCACCCAGGAAAGTGAAGATTTTTGGATGGCATGTACATATATATATTCAACCATTACTTTTGCATTATTTAAACTTTCTGGGGAGCTTATGTTTAGCAATTTCTCGCAGAATAGCGGGACACACTCCGAGAAACTTGGGTTGAAGATTTGAAGCTGCTAATGTACAGGAAGTCTGTGAATACAGCACACGCCATTCTTTCAGTCTCTGTTTTCAAACGCCATCTACTGTCCAAATGTACATTACTGCTGTCTGCACTGCATGGACCGTGCTTCAAATGGCGTCACAGCTACAGAGGATACAGAAAACCTCTTGTTAAGATAATGTGTATTTTAATCATTTGCTAGATAGCAGATCAAGATATAGCTCTAGAAATGATATAGTCTGTAGATTAGGTGGTTTCAAACTCATGGCCAATTAGCTGCCTTTCCAATTTAACCACAAGATGGTGCCATATCCACAATAGGACCGTGTTAGTTTAAATGATCAGTCAATTTTAAAACTGCAACAATGATTGGCTCCATTATTACACACAGATACCATCGATATAGAGTTTTGCACTTACTGTGTACATAATTGTAGCCACTGTTGCAACAAACCATCCAGACAGGTTGCACATACACCCTTATCCCAAAGCCAAGTCTGGCATGTCAGCAATGAATCCGCTCACAGTGGTACACTGTAATTAAGTCATGGTCTACCTTCTCACCTAATCAGTCCCTCTGGGCTTTTAAGGCAGGAGATCCCTTACAATTACTGCATTCCAAGATGAGCTCTTTTCTCAGACCTATTTGAAAACTGAATCCCAAAGTAGCCTAACCACTTTAGAGTCTATCCGGGGTATGTGGAAAATAATCAAAGTTGTGATTTAAAAGAGACTTTGAATGCTTTGCTGTTTACTCTCTTGTACACATACAGGGGCATGTCTTGGGTGTTTCAGGGTGGGCCAGGGATGATATGATTGACAGACGATCAAACCACCACATTCTAAGGAAAAACAAAAAAACCAAAGGACAGTCTCCCAGGGTACAAGTAAGTACAATATTTTTTACCAATCCTGCAAAATGAATGACGAAACAGTTTGTTTGATGGTACCCAAACAACCCACAAGCCTTAACTGATCCATTGTCCCTCTGGCAGGATGGACATTTGTAAGAACCTTCCAAAATGCATAAGTCTTTCACAAAAATGACAATTATTGTTTTCTGATGTCACTATGGTTTTAGGGCACTGTCAAGAAAAAGGATCCACATGCAGACAATTAAGTAGACATGAATGAATTTAATTTCAAATTGAGGTAACAAGCTTAATGTATCATATTGACAGGGGTCAAAACCAGGAGGCCTGTTCAAATAGTCCAAACTTATCTAAAGGGGTTAAGGAGAGAATCATCAGTCCGTGGTTAGATTCCAATTTGTATTATTCAATCATATATTCGAGAAGGGACAGGGCACATTATGAACATCAGTATAAAAAATGCAAGATGTAATGCCGGAGTTAGCAAAAATAAATTCTAATTTACATCTGCACCCCTAAGCAGTTAACAAAAACAAAACATTATAGTAACAACAATAGATAACAAGTATACAATGCGCAAATTAAAGGACAAAACAAATTTACCAACATATCTATGAAATTGATCACATGTGGTTTGCCTGATTTCACAGGGGAAAGATCATTTATCATGGTGGTAGATGTTACAGGGTAGAGGCTGGAGTGCTACCAACAAGAACCAACAAAGAAAACTCTGACAATATGACAGGGGAATGAGAGGAAATGAGCGGTTAACATGCTGTAGGGCAAGACACAACAGGTGAGCGGGGGTGGATGAGAGTCTGGTGGACAGGTGGAGAATGGCAGGTGGAGAATGGCAGGGTGGAGAATAGCAATGAGCAGGTTTGGGTGTTTTTTCTTTTCAGGAAAGTCTCAATCAAACACATGACCAAGACACAGTGCACACCTGAAGAGAACCAATTGTTCTAACACACATCTGTATGGTAGAGAGAGATGTCCCTCGAATTATATTTTATGATATGATAATATGCTATGAGTTGAAATGCTGTGCCAGTTTGGAGCTACCAGTCCAGACATGCATCACAATATTTTTATTTAAAACGCATTTTCTTTGCTGTGGTAAAGCAGAAGGAAATGCATATTTCTACTCCACTACAATATTCAATTTCTGGTAATGACTTTGTTCAACCCTTTTTTCTCCTCATAAACGTTTTTTTTGTAGCAGCTGTTCTGCCATCCGGAATAATTCCAAAATCTTTGGATCAGATGGGCATATCACATGAAAGTCAGCTGAACTAAAATAGCTGCATCTAATCAGGGTACTCCGCTTACTTACAATAAATGTCCTGATTAAAAATTGATTTATTTAGCCGACCTATATAAAATGTCTTCATTTTCAAAGTGCAGTTTGTAATCTGAAGGTATATAAGTAATATATATATATAAATAAATAGGCTACCTGATTCTACTCAGATACATAACCTGATATTCCTTAATGCACCCCTTCAAACAGACACATAGTATAAAGCACACAACACACACGCTATTCTATATATCCATATATAAATGATGCAAACAGATGCACTAAAATAAATGGAATATAACTCCTGGAATTTAAACTGTGCCTCAGCACGCACATGATGCTGCTATTATCTACTTATTCAATTTCAAATGTAAGTGACTCCTATGGATGCCTACGGCTTATACAGCGCTGCCTCCATTCTCACCTTATCCCCCATTTCATCCATTCATTTATGGTTGCTCCACGTTGCCTGCGCTGAGCCAGTTCAGTCTGGGATGACTATATACACACACACCACACACACCATGAGAGGTCCATTGTGAACGGTCCACTTTTTCAAAACATGAGGCAAAGCTATTAAAGAGCTCAGTGAGGCAGCATCCATCAGTCGGACCGCAGTGACTCATTGCGCGACGGTCGGTCAGTCAGTCAGTTAGTCAGTCAGTCAGTCAGTCAGGGGGCTTACATTTTGCACTTCGCTGTGGCGGATCAATGCGAATTAAAGACCTATATTCTGGCGGAAGGCGTGTCTGGTGTGGTCACATATAGGAGTGGTTTGCTACATTCATTTCTAGGTTTAGCCTCATCTCACTGATACGGACGCGTGCGGACCCCAAGAAACGGACATAAAGCGTCTCTCAAGGTAAGCCACCCTCTTCTTCTCATTAGACTGTGGTTTTCCTTCGTGTCAGATGTTGAATTTGTCCGCAAGGTCATATCAAATAAACAAATCTCAGTGGCTCTAGATATCGGGGTGGGACAGAGCTGCAAATGTAGGATCCATGACATATATCATAATTGGCCCGAATAGGTCGTGTGCATACTTTAATGTATGTAACGTTGTGCATGAATTCACATTCTGGAACACTGTCTGTCTCTCTAAACTGCTGTAGGCAATTTTTAATTGTTGAATGTATTACAAATAGGATTGTGCTTCCATAAACAGTTGCACTTGGAGAACAGACGAGATGCGTAGTGGAATAGCACAAAACAATGGGCTACACCAGTCCATGACCCAAAACAGTAACCTACTATTCTATTTTATTCAAGTCACACTTAGCAGCGACTCTTTCAGATTAACAAGTGCATTAAGAGACAAATTCTTCTACATCCTTGAGTAATGTATGTAGACGATACCTGATCTGTAAAAAACAAAATCGATTATGTTTGTTCTAGAGATGCTTATTGTTGTGAAAAAGGGGAATAGCATGAGTATAACCATTTTTTTCAGTGACATGTGTGCACATTATGCAGAATGAATTCTCATCAGTAATGTCAGTGAAATGGAAATGCTCCCTGTGGTCCACTGATTATCAATCGGATGTTCTTCCTCTTTTGATGAAGCCTGTGGCTGCTGTTTTGTATGATAAAGTCTCACTCACAGTGCAATTCATTTTCTGACTGACACCAAATGATCAGATATCTCAGACATCTGCTGAGTACTGGCACATTACTTGCAGAATTGGCTCCGATGCTTTGACACTTAGGACACGTAAACGTAGCTTGACGGAAAAAGGGAGTTCAACTTGAGAATCGTTGGGAACACATAAACTAATTTTTTCTCAAACCAGACACGACTATTGGTTCCGGTGAATGTCCACTGAATGTGGAACATATACAGTTTTTAATCCGAAACATCATGTCCTTATCTGTAAGCACGTTTAGCCTACATTAGGTCAAAGTCTTATTTCTGCACTTTGCTTACTTTCTTGCAAGTTTGCAAACTTTCCTTTCTTTAGTGTGACACAGCATTTCTGATGCTCTTTAGGGATTATGGTTTAAGTAACACTTACAGTAACTGTCACCAATCAACATCACTGTTTAAAGAAACATAGCTTGTTATTTGCATTTCACTCATTATGATTTGGACAGTGTTGGTATTATAATTTTATGCTGTGGTTAATTAGATCTGTGGGCTCGGGTCACATTAATCTTAATTCAAAAACAGTAGTTGAATTGGGCAAATACGGGTCATTGACTGTTCTGGTGCTTTGCCTTTATTGTAACACTGATTATGTAAAATAATGTAAATGACAGTTCAAAGAAACAAACTGGAATGGCTAATTTACTAAAATGCTCATCTTGGTCTGGACTGCGAGGCCTATGTAAGTCTGGTCTGATATTTTTTTGTCCAGTTAGTAAAAAGTGAAGCTCAATCATTAAAAAAAAAAAAAACTAAGTCTATTTCTGTTTTCTTCTTTTAGGGAATCACACAAAGTGATGATTTTGCACATCTGTTCCATCTTTGGATTACGACAATATTAAGGACTGGAAAAGTAAATCCGGCATGGGAACTAACCCAAAAAGAACAGTGACCGTCCAGATGGTGCCTCAGCTGGCTGTGGTGGACACACTGGGCAATAAGGAGCCTAATGCCAACTGGACTAAAGAGCCCAACCTCAAACTCTCTCAAGTCAGTTCAAAAACCACCCACACATCTCCCGACCACAAACAGGAAACTCATCTGACTAATTCTCCCGCTAACACCACCAAAAAACAGCTTCCAAGGGGGGTGAACCAGGTAACAGCACTGTGTCAGACAAACCACTACCAACTAATGATAACCAGATAAAGTCTAGCTTGTGACAGGTGGAAACCAACTGATACAAGACCAGTCTCTGACAGGCCAAAGTGTGGGTGTTGCAGGAGGTGACCAGAGGATTCTAACGCTAATGTGAAAATGTTAAGCCGGCTAATGAAAAGGATATCTGTAAGGCCGATAAGTTGTCTGCTCTTTCAGCGACAAAGGTCGACATGCAGACCAATGCCTGCAGAATGAAGGGGCCAAGTGCAGCAGAGGAGAAGTGTGCAAAGCTGACATCCTCAGCCGCAGCACGAGAGGACAGTAATAAAATGTTTCTCCAATAATAAAAATCTTAATGCCTGTGAAAAAAAGGCTACTACATCTGAACCACAACAGGATAATAAAGGGATTATTTTATCTCCCAAAAACAAGGACACAGCTGAACCACAGAAATATCAAGAGCCTGATCATAATCGTAGATGCTCACAAAGCTCTGTAAGTCTGCAGGAGACTCCCAAACCTAATCAAAGCAAGGAAACTGCTACTCTTAGCGGCACTACACCTCCGTCAATGAGCAAAGATGCACAGGCTGAGTCTACGAATAAGATTTCATGTTCAACGCTTCCAGAGAAGGATTCCCACCAGTTAAGAAACCTACAGTCTCCTCAGATAAACATCAGCCAGTGTCTTCACAGAAGGATCCCTCCACTCTGCCCCAGGCTACACAAAACATGCCGGCAGATGGGCAGGTGTCTGTGGAAGCCAGCAAGACTAACACAGCTGTCCATGAAGGGCCGCAGCACTGTAAGCTTTTCAGGAGGCTTCAACGATGACCTTATCTCCGTCATCCAGTCAGGCGGGGTTGTCATGATATGGAGGTTCAGGCGGTAGCGAAGCAATGGCAGTAAGGCTGTGGCCACAAGTCCGAGCCTGCTGCCTTTCGCCGTGCCTCACAGGCCGGCGATGGTGCAGTCCCCAGGGAGGCCACGCTGAGCCTGGCGGTAGTCTACCAGGAGGACAGGGGTGTGGCACTACATCAGATGAGCATGAGTTCTACATCCGCCTCTACTGATACGAGGTCAGAGAGACTCACTGTTGAGGCGGAGATGTGCCCAAACCAAAATGCTGGTGTAGTTTCCACTCAGAAACATTGTCCCAGCAGCAAGACAAAAGGCTCGGAGCAAAGCCTAAAGAACCGGGTCAACTCTGTGCAACACCCAGCCAGTTTATCAAATCAACATTGAACACAGCAACCCCAAGGAGGCAGAAAAGACAGGCGACTTCCAGGTTAAAACCGGAGTCCAGAAATCTTCAGCCAAAACAGCCCCTGCTGAAGCTCCCTCTCTCAAATCAGTAACAGCCCCAAAGACAGCGGGTGCTACCAAGTCTGGATGTGTTGACAGTAAAAATGCTGCGCTGTCTAAGGTTACTGTTACAAGCGGGGCCAGCAAGGCCCTGCCAACAACAACAGCAACAAACACCACATCAAAGCCAGCTGTAACTGAAAAAAAGGCTGAAAGTCCAAAACAAAAGGCTAAAGGAGGGGGTAAAGCCCCGAAGAAAGAGAAAAAGTCAGGCAAACAGAAGATAGAACCGGAGAGAAAGGATAAAGACGACGACCAGAAGCAGAAAGAAAAGGGGGTCCATGATGTCGTCTGGGATGAACAAGGGATGACTTGGGAGGTCTACGGTGCTTCTGTGGACCCAGAATCCCTTGGTTTTGCCATTCAGAGCCACTTGCAATGCAAGATCAAGGAGCAAGAGAGGAAACTGATTGTCCAGACCTCTTTCCGAAAATCAGTCTCTGGTGTCGACTCTCCGGGACATGGCAAGAAGAACAAAAGGAGGCAGCAGAACATTTTCAGGTCAATGCTGCAAAATGTCAGACGGCCCAACTGCTGCATGCGTCGACCTCCCTCCTCCGTCGAGTAGCACAGCACAGAGGTAGCATATGTCAAACTCCTCCCTTTTCCTAGAGGGCAAAATGTTGGTCCCCCCCCCCTCATCATGATTACAAGCCAAGTGAAAGCATTAATGAGACAATGATCCCTGTAAGTACGTAAGTAAGTGTACTGGAATGTGTAGCATAAAGAGTCAAACTATGTGTGATGTTGGTGATCAAAGAAGGTAGCAAATAGTACTATAAAATGAACAACCCAAGACTTATTTTCTAGAATAGATATTACAAAAAGAGAGAAAACTTCTAACCGTTTTTAAATAACAGAGGCAATAATAGTGAAACGCATGTTTGTTAGTTACAATGGCAGTCCAGACCTTCACAGTAAAAGGCACTGATCCACGGGGTAAACATATTTTTACTGTCAGAACATTTGTGCAAGTGTGTTAAACCAACTCATTGCATTTGCTGCATTTATGTTAATGTTTTTGAGGTGTTTTGGGGCCCTATATTTTTAAGATTGCTGCGTTTTCTTTTCATGCACATTTATTTTTTGTGAGTGTGATTACAGTGAGTTGTACTGTTGTGCAAAAAAAAAGGACTGTATGCACATGCACTGTTAATCTCTATTTTCTTTGTTGTTTTTTTTCTATTAAAACAACAAAAAAAAAAATTAAGATTTACATATTCTTCATTTTTGACCTATAGCATCCCTTAACTTATTTAAGCTCTTTTTAAGTTTATTAAAAAAAATAAACTTAAAAAAAACTAAAAATTAAACCTGAATAAAAAAAAAAACATAAATCAAACACATCAATAGCTCAAAATGAGATAGCACTTCATTGCGTCTGAGCCAAGTGCACATCTCAGGGGATGTAAAAACAGCAGAAAACATCAACGCAATCACAGGTGAGTGTCAGACTTCAGCTGAGAGTAAAGGTCAGGAACAGTTTCGGATCCCTTACGGGGGCATGAGGTTGTTCAGAGGCTAGTAGCTCCCAACTCTTTCCTTTTGAGACAGAAGAGATTAACATCCCAAGTCTGCATGTGGGCCTAGAAGCAAATATGTTATAATCAATGCAAGTATTTAAATGAATCCAACAGTTAGCATTGCTTAGTTCTGTGTGAACAGAATATCTACAAGGACAAGGTTCAGTCAGCCAGAGAAAACACTTAGTGCATTTCTGTAAAACAGTTTATAGTCAGTGAAGGACAGCAGAGACCCAGTCTTCGGGATATTTGTAAGATCAAGATGTACTATTTGGGCATGCTTGTGAAGTAAGTCTGTATCAAAAATATGATTTTGGGCAGATCATTTGGAATAAGTGCGTGCAAGAGAAGACACACACTCAAATTTCCGTCATTCAATGCAATCAAAACTTCATTTGCGGGTTGTTGCGAATTCCACTTGGAGGGTCCAAACGTCGGGACTCAAGTAGCTAAGGAATCACTCTAGCTTTGATTAAGTTACCAAAACGATTTATTAATAAAAACAGAGCAATGCATTCCGGACAATAATTACGTGCACGGGTCTCTATGGAACATGACTAGCTCAGAGGTTCACAACAAAGGTCGTAACAGTGGCCGCAACGGTTTATAAAGCCGCCTTTAAGGGAGTCCTATTGGTAAAAAGCGTCACAAGGCGGGTCATATCGCCATAGCAACTGTATTTCTATTGGCTGGGTGGGCGGGACTTCCTGTTACATTACTGTGTGGGTTGTGTGTGCGTGTGTTGGGGTTTGGTTTCCTGTGGGAATTCCTTTGTTCCCCTCCATTTTGAGTGAGCACGTGGCTTTCTGGCCTTCCTGCACCGGTTTCTCTTGTAAATGTAATGTCTTGCCAACAGGGTATCGCCCCCACCTGGATGCCAAGCAACAGTACATTTTTCCTTCATTCAACATCTGATATGATTTTGTTTCATTAAATTATGCATAAGTTCATCACAGTGTCTAATATGATAACAATACCTGAGTACACAATTTCCACAATAATTAACAATACTGAGTATAGCTTCCCACAGATCCCCTATATCTGAATATATTTCCCACAAATCCCCCTTTTTACACCTATAGGTGTAAATCCTACTGTAAACAAGGAACTGTGTGGAAAACCTTTTAGAATTCATTTTAGTATAAAAACGTGCAGCAAAAAGTTTAATATGGTAAAAAAACGTATATCCCCCTTTTCACACCTGCAAAGGTGTGAATCCTAACTTCAATGTTGCCCTATTGGACACCTGGTCCCCCCTGGTCTTATCACAAAGGGTGGGGTCTCTTGGTCACAGTGGTGTGTGTGTGTGCCTATTCGTCTACAATATACAAGATAATAATCCTCCATCTCTTCACTTCTGGGTATCATCTTACTCTCCCTACTGTAAACATACAAAAACACACGCCCACACATATGAAAATGATACAAAAACAACCAGGTTGCAGTCTCTCAATTGGAATGTGGCTGAGGGTTTATGACTCTCATTTCAGGAAAGATCAGTGGGGGTGAAACTCTATCAACATAGTCCAATCAACATTGTATGTTTTAGCCTAGACTAAAACCCCAGGGGACAAGAGACAGGGGACCACCTTTTGTGACGTACCAGGAAGCTCCTTTCCATATGTTAATTGCCAGCAAAACAAAGAAACAACAACAACAGAAAAGCTACTGTCTTGACTAAACGTGCATCCCCACCCCTAAGGGAAAACAAAAGTTTGAGTGAAAGAAAAGAAATAAACCCAATACAAAATCATGAAAAACAAAATTCAGAATGAATATAAATGCAATGAACTAAAAAATGTGGAAACCTCTTATTTATCATTTCAAGTCAAAAAACAATCCAATTGAGTCAAAATTCCAATAGGCTATGCATCTTTCTAATGTATCCATTTAAAACCCCAATAAGCTTTATCTGGTACCTCTGGTACATTATCTTGTAATGTCAAATTGCTTTAAGGCAGCTCAATTAATTTTCCCACCACTTTTCAGTTGACTTTATTTGAAGGCTTAATTTGACTTGAAATGAGCTTTCATCAATTCATTCAGACACAACATTACTCAAAACACCAAACCAAAAGAATAAAAGAAACAGATGAATCCTAAATAAAAATGCACTTATCAATTTAAAACATTTGAGAACATCACACAATGCTAAATCATGATTCTTTGTGATGACCGCCTGAACATTCACTCTAAGACTGAGTGGATCTGCATTGATTTAATCTGTCTGCATCAAGGTGTGAAACCCCAGTCTCTCCTTTTCAGTCCTTCTTTAAACACAGGAGATGAGTGAGGTTTTGAAAGAGCAAATTAACACTTAAACAGGGAACAGGAAAAAGGATGTTTAAGTTAAACCAGACTAATTAGGAAAACACCAAACATGAAATAGATGTAATCGACTGAAAACTAATTATCAAATGTGAAATGTTTGACAAATTTGTATACAGTTCTAACTGCTCATTATGCATTTTCTGAGGCTGGTCTAAGCTTTCGCAACACACCTTTATGGAAATCCTATTCAGTAAGCACAATGAAATGACAAGCATGGAGTTTACACTCCCCCTTTTATCTCACTCTGTGAGATTACCACCTAATGTTTACTCATCCTGTGAATAGATCAATGTCTACATTAAATCACAGTACTTTGCAATACCGGATCTATTTCCTACCAAATCATCTTTTAACACTTCATTGAAAATGTGAGGATTATGTTTAATCCATCTGTATTAACCTATTATTAACCGATCTTGCTTGAAACTATAACAGGAAATTTAATGAAAATGTTACAAAAATTTAAGGCCCTACAAAATGTAATTTCCCTACCCGACATGAGACATGTCTTAACCCTTTAAACATGTCTGTTTACATGAACTTTACCTAATTTGTAGAGTATAAGTTGTTGTTCCCAGTATTTTATGTGTGTTTGTTTTAGATTGCGAGTCTGTAAGTGACAACCTGCCTTCACTTGTGCATCCGAAGTACCAGAACCAGGACGGTCTCTTGCTCCCCCCTTTCCTTCTTAATCCATCTGCTGCTCGTTGGTCTGTATCTCAGATAAGATCAAGTATCTTGTCTTATGATGTAGCAGATCTCCGGGTCACATGGTTGACCCCTCCAGAGCCCTCTCACCTCGGGGCGTAGCAAAGCCCCACCAGAGCATGTGGGACCCCACTCCTTGCTCGCGGTCCAGCACAGCACACTTACAGATGTTTGCAATATTATCAAACATTTAGCCCTGGTCCACTTTCAAGTCACTTTGGGCCAATAATCGCAACCAGACCTGACCCATTGTGGTCTCTAGCTGTGCGGTGGTCTGAGGTGCTGTGATGGTTGTTGTTGGTCTTCTGGTCCAGTTTGTCTCTGACTGCAGCTGGAGGAGCGAGATGGACCTGGTTCTGACACACGAGGCACTGTGTGGCACAAAACAGAACTCCAAAAAGCATTATCTTTTCTTATCAATACTCATTAGTGTATGTCACTCATGTCACTCAAATAACATTTCTTTCCCTCTTGCTGGTTTAACTCTATAAAATCCCAACATTCTAAAGAGAAACTAGTTTTGGCACTTATCTCCTCCAAGCTTCAGTTTACATTATGGGTTATGTTTTCTGCACAAATATTTAAAAAAAAATCGTAGAGTCGTTTTGATATCCTTAATGCTATGGACACTTTGTATTTGTTACTATCCCTTTTAGTCATATCTCCTACAGAATTCCTATTCCATTATGTAATAGTTTTAGCCTTAAGACACTGTCTTGCGTCTTGATCTTAAAAGCAACAAACCAAAAGTTCAAAAAGAAAAGAATCACCCAACTAAAATATTTCACATCAACTCAATAGTTTAAACAGTTTGTCATGTAAAAACTCAAAATACAAACAAAATCCACAAACAAAAATAAGCTTCACTAAAAGCTCATTTAACACCACATCAAAATACCATAGAATGGAATATATCAGCCTAGACTGGTTTCAATCTTATCTCAACCAATAAACTTGATGACTATAACAAAAAGAATGTTCCCCATTTTCTATTTTAAGTTGCAACAAAAATTTGAACTAATCAATGTGTAATGTCTTTATGACCTGTTGTCCTAGTAACAGTAGAACCAACTTTATCACCTAGTGGTTCAATCTATCCAATTTGTTACTGATATGAGAACATATCTCATTACTGTGTAATTTATGATCAAAATCTTCACTTAGCTGCAAGTCTACTGGAACCTCTCTTTACTTTGTGCATACCTCTTTTTTATCTTAACCTCCTCTATACTTGTGCGTTTTCTTGAAAGAACCCACACTTCAGCTGTCCTCTAGACCTCTGTAAAGCAAAAAAAAAGATTTCTCTCCTTCTTTACTTTTCACTTACTTTAAAGAAGTCTTTAATCTATGACTTTAATTTCAAAAACGTTACTGCAATAGGGTCAGTCATATTAATAGTAAGAAATTCATAATTTCACTGTTCCAAGTTTAAAAGTCCCAATTCCAAACTGTAAATCTTTGTATTTATATTACCAAACAATTCCCCTACAATATTTCCCAAGCATGATAAGTATCACAAAGTACTGTAAAGGTAACAAATAAGAAGCCTCATATTTTTCTTTCTTAACTGGAAATGATCAAAGCCATTTTCTATTAATCAACTAAGTAATTGAATCAATTACCACTTTCATGTGAATATTTTAGATCAATGCATGGATCCCACATTGGATGACTACTTTATCTCTTTGTTTTTTTTTTTTTTTTTTTTTAAACCGAATGTTCCCTCATTTAAATCCAATTATTTTCTTAAAACGTACACTATTTCCCTCTTTTTCCTAGTTGAGTTTTCTCAGCCTCCCCAAGTACCACTGAGATCTGACAGGACTATTAATATAATTTGATCCATCTCCTAATTGCAGACAAAACAAATAAAGCAAGACAAGACATACAGACATACATTTAAACATATACCAACTACCCAATCTGAAAAGTGAGTCATTAATAGTGTTGAATTCTCACCAGCTATGTCCCTCCATAAATGCACTAAACTTTCTATTTTATTTCTTCCTTGTGATATCATAAATTTCACATTTCTTTTCCTTCAATCTACCAGATCTCAGACATAATCTCATCTACTACCTTTGAACACCTCTTTCCGCTTACTCAAATACTTATATTGCAACAATAGTTTAATTACTACATGAGTCAACATTCTCTTCTGCTTCTCTCTCTGTAGCTATACCTTGCTTCTATATAACCCACTTTTTCCTCTTTCCCTCATTCTTACAACACCCTCTCTCTTTGTCTCTTTTCTGTATGTTTTTTTTAATGTAAATGTGCTGTTTTATATAGCGCTTTTCCAGTCTTAACGACTGCTCAAAGCGCTTTTACATCTACAGGAAACATTCACCAGTCACACACCTTCATACACTGTGGCGGGGCTGCCGTACAAGGTTCCACCTGCATCAGATAAACATTCATACACATTCGCACTCCAATGCGCAGCACCGGGGGCAACTCGGGGTTCAGTGTCTTGCCCAGGACACTTCGACAATGACTGCAGGGGTGGGGATCGAACCACCAACCTTCCGATTGGCAGGCAACCGCTCTACCACTGAGCCACAGCCGCCCATATGTATGTTTTACTGCTGGGAATTCCATGGGTGCCAACCGGAGATTATTATGGCAGTCTTATGTGTAGATTTACTGGAAGTGACTGATCACTTTCTGTCCCTGTGTTTATCAACTCTGTCTTCCTTACCTTGTGTCCTAGTGTCCCTTATGGTGTGCTGCTCCCTGTATGAGCATTAAAAGACAGTGGAGAACAGCATGTTTATCTACTACATTTCATTATTTTATTTCTCATTTGGCAAGTAATATGAGATTTCAGTTTTGGCATTGCCTCTAATTCAGTTATATCATCCTGTAATTTGATTCTATTCCCCGCATTATCAGTCACCCGCCCCCTATTCCCAGCATGACAAAAATTTATCACTACTATTCTTCTCCTGAGCCCTATTTCTGTTAGGCTTGGTGCCCTCTGTCCAGACTGAGGACTGTCTGGACCTCCTAAGCAGCGCTTAATTTCTGCATTTTTTTTTTTTGAATCAAATTGTGTGTCCGCTAAAGTGCGGGTTGGAGGGTCTGCTGGGGCACAATGTGTCAGGTGGTGCCAAGGTGCGCCTGATTTACCTTGACCTGGACCGAGTGTGAAGTAAACTCCTTCACTTTGGACCAGTCCACCTGGGGTTGGCCCACTTCCTCTTGTGGACCTTAACCTGACCCAGTCTCCTACCTTAATGGTCTGCCTCTCGTTCTGAGTGGGTGCTGGCTTCTTCTCCAATGGGTAGAGAGGGCTGAGACCAAAGAGGTTAGTTCATTCATGTAGGCAGACATTTCTACCTGTTTTACATCCAATAAAGGCATATGACCCCATTATTGGGGAGCCTTCAATGTTGGTTAGCCTCCCCACCAGTCCCTCGGACTGTGGATGTATACCGACCCGAATGAGTGTGTGATCCCCAGAGCAGCCTCAACTTCTCTCAACAACTGGTTGTTAAAATGGGTGCCATTATCTGACCTGATTCGTCTTGGAATGCCGTACCGTGGTATCAGTTATCTGTATAACTATACTGATGTCTTGGAAACAGGCTGTTACTAATCTTTTCCCCTTTTTCTATCACCCTTACCTAATGCCTGTACCAGCTTTTCTCCATAAAATGTTGCCATTGTCTCTCCCTTTTCACTCCTCACTGCTCTAATCAAACAGCCCCTCCCTTATCAACCGCTCTTGTAGGCTGTCTCTCCCTTTTCACTTCTCACTGCCAAATTCCTCTGCACCCCTCCCCCCTTTTTTCTCTTTTCCCTCTCTTTATTTCTCTACTTTTCAATAACCCCAAAGATTCAACAGTATTTTACGTGTAATTTAACCTACGTCTTCAACAGCAGCACCACAGACGGACCAGAGGCTTGGTCAATTATCAACGCTTCACTCAGGGTCACACAATCACTCTTTTCCAAACTTTTACAATTTTTATCTCTGACAAATACATACAAATACATTACTTTTTCAACACGTGGTGGACTCCTTAAGGATGAAGCCACCACAACGAAACACTGGCTCGCTGTGCCGCGGTCTTCCCTCATCAGTATAGGACTTGCTGCGATCAATCTACCGACAAGTTTATCGACAACCCACAGAAAGCTCCAATAATGGAATCGTCTACGCATCCCAGATGCTTCAAATCTCTTATCTCTACATCCGCTGAGAACTGCCCAGAGGTGGGTAGTAACGAGTAAAAAATTGTACTTCTAGGAGTAGTTTTAAATCACTATACTTTTACTTTTACTTGAGAGATTAGTGAAAAATAAACTGTACTCTTTTTAGGTTACATACAGTATGTTTTACACATGCAGTATCCATCCAAATTTGTGTGACAAGTCTCTCAAGTAAGCTATTTTGTAATTAATAATTTATTTTATTGATTGGATGAATAATTTGCCTAAGATAATTATTTTTATCTTTGGCGGTCTGATTGATGCTTGTGTTAAGAAATAAATCAGACGTTATCAACAGTTACTCACTACTTGAGTAGTTTTCGTCAAGTACTTTTTTACTTTCACTCAAGTAATTATTTGGATGACTACTTTACTTTTACTTGAGTCATATTACTCTGAAGTAACAGTACCTTTACAATTTTTGGCTACTCTACCCACCTCTGGGAACTGCCTTATGGGCCGTTCTCCTCTAAGACAAACACTGACCCGTGGGCGCTGCAAACTTCCCTCACAGTAACACTGCGGGTTTATCGTATTACTCACACCACGTGCTCCAAAGAATTTTATGGAATCGTCATTATCTCATTCGCTGAACTCAGTCTTATGGACCGAGACTCAAAATGGTGAACGCTGGCTCTGTACGCGCCGAGACCTCCCTCGGCATGTAGGTCAATCACTCCTACCGGCAAGTTTTGAATCCCTGCGTATAGTAACTCTAATGGAATCACCTTATGAACACTGGCCCGCTATCGCGTTTCAGGCCTTCTCCAATAGTAATTATATAAACCTTGTGTTGTCTTCCCGTCAACCATGAATTTCTTTTCACTTTTTCAATGTTGTGGGCGCTTATTTTTAAATGTTTTTCCTAAGTTAAAAAACTTAAAATGGGTCAAATTTGACCCGAGGACAACATGAGGGTTAAGCAAGTCTATAAACAGGTTTATCGAACCTCAACACACAGCGTGGCTCCATACAATTATGGAATCATATTTATCAACTTGCATCCTTCTAAATCGTCTACGCATCCCAGATGCTTACTCTCACACTTTCATTCATTCATCAGAGAAAATGGAATGCATTGCTCTATGTCCACAAAAACACTTAATAATTTTTAGTCTATATTTTTTTTTTTACATAATGTACTCACCCGGAGGTCTGATCACTTTAATTTGGTTATACTATTATACAATATGCTGAATTGATGAAACAGGTTTCAGCTTACCCTTTTAGAGAGCTCCCTGTGACCATTCCTCCGCGGTTTTGCACAAAATGCCTCCTCTGTCTCGTTCCGGCAGACGTGGACTGTCGTGGAATCTGGACCGGAGTTAAACAACTTCTAATCCTGATTCCGTGGAATTCCTAAGTTTAACCACTGCTCGAAAACCATCCTCTGCTACCAAATTTGTTGCGAATTCCACTTGGAGGGTCCAAACGTCGGGACTCAAGTAGCTAAGGAATCACTCTAGCTTTGATAAGTATACCAAAACGATTTATTAATAAAAACAGAGCAATGCATTCGGACAATAATTACGTGCACGGGTCTCTATGGAACATGACTAGCTCAGAGGTTCACAACAAAGGCTCCGTAACAGTGGCCTGCTGCAACGGTTTATAAAGCCGCCTTTAAGGGAGTCCTATTGGTTAAAAGCGTCACAAGGGGGTCATATCGCCATAGCAACTGTATTTCTATTGGCTGGGTGGGCGCGACTTCGTTTACATACTGTGTGGGTGTGTGCGTGTGTTTGGGGTTTGTTTTCCTGTGGGAATTCCTTTGTTCCCCTCCATTTGAGTGAGCACGTGGCTTCTGGGCCTGCATCCGGTTCTCTTGTAAATGTAATGTCTTGCCAACAGGGTATCGCCCCCACCTGGATGCCAAGCAACAGTACATTTTCTCCTTCATTCAACATCTGATATGAGTTTGTTTCATTAACTTATGCATAAGTTCATTCACAGTGTCTAAATATGATAACAATACCTGAGTACAAGTTCTCACAATAATTAACAATACCTGAGTATAGCTTCCCACAGATCCCCTATATCTGAATATAATTTCCCACAGCGGCTATATGATATATTGTCAATGCCCCCTCATACAACCAACTCTTTAATCACACAGCTGTCTTAAAGATCCCTATTGTAAAAAGTAAGATTTCAATCTTTTGTGATTATTAAGCAAGTTAGGTGCTATCTATGTACTGGAAAGTATCAAATGTTCAATCCACAGAGAAATGCACACAGCATGTCCCTTTTATTCTGTTTGGCACTGGATGCATTTTAAAGCATGCAACGAGTCGTTTAATCGATTTATTGATTGACAGAAAAAATGAATCGGCTACTATTCGGGCTGTAACTATGAAAAGTAATGCACTGTAAATCGTATGTATTCCATGGATTTATTGCCGCATGCACTATATTGACTGCGGCTGTATAGGAGCGCTGCGGTCCGCATAGGGAGGGAGGTCAGGGGGATGGGTTAAAAGACAGGGCTTTCAAGCGGGGGAGTGGAGTTGTTTTCATTGTTTTCAAAAGGCTCAGCTTGACTAACACCTTTCATACTCCGAGGAATATTTCCAGAAAACAATATTTGATGGTGAACACTTTCTTTCAGTGGATGTACTGTCCTGACCAGTGAGACGCTGATTTCAGGGGACTGCTGTTATTGTCTTACAAGCAGTCACTTCCTGTTAATATCAGGATGTGGTAGCAGGGAGAAAAAAGTCCTCTTCGTACAGTAGTCTCTGTCACAACCTTTAAAGAGCAACACAGACTAAAGCGCCTAATCTTCAAGTCTTTTTTTTTTGATTCACTAGGATCAGAGGACATATATGAAGTTGCACTATTGTTAATCTTTCCATACCTGCTCAGATCTGTGTAACAAGAGCAGTGAAATGTTTGGGAAGGAGCAAAACCGCTGTGGGCCCCTTACCTACTCTTATTGATACAAGTCTTAACCTACATGCAAATGGAAGGGTGCCAAACTGACATCACCAATTGTGGAGTCTAAATTCAGCCTCAGGTAGATTAACGTGCGTCTCCCTCCTCCTGTTCCAGTCGAGGTCAGTTTCTCCTTTACAATCGACTCTGTCCATCTCCTTATCACTGTGCCATTATGCATGGTTCCATTCGGAAGGCAGATGAAATTGGCCACAGGTGGTGGTAACCGCAGAGTGATTTATTCCAATGATAGAGAACATGGAGAGGGATTTCAAAGGCACATGGACAGATGCGTACTGCCCATTGCTATAGTAGTAGAGAACAGGATTCAACTTGCTTTCAATATTCATCTCACTGGCTTGTGTCCGTGTCCTCCACGGGTATTTTAATGCATGCAGCAGGCACATAACTGCAGTCTATTTTATGATATGGGAAGAAATATCCAGCAGTGGAGCATACTGTTAACCCAAGGGTCTACGGCATACATATAAGTTAGGGAGATGTACTCTTAGAATCTGGCCTGACAAACTGTCCAAAAATTACAGTACAAGACTTGTCAAATCCAATCAAAAGCCAAAACACCAAGTGTTTAGCCTTTCACTAGTTCCACATTTTGGAAATACATTTGCTTTATGGTAGAGATTAGATGAGAAGATTGTACCACTTTGTATGGAAATATGAAGCTTCAGTCAACGCCCGTTAATTTAGCTAGTACAAAGAATGTAAACTGGGTGAAATAGCTAGCTTGGCCCTGTCTAAAAGTAAACAATTCACTATACCAGCAGCTCTTATGCCAAAAAACACATCAAGCCTGCAGCGGGGGCTGCCATGCAGTGTATATAAAAAACCTGCCGTACCACTCATGTTGCGGCTGTTGGATTTTGCAAGAAGTCTGCCTAAACTAAAGTTGTAGTTAGTTGGATAGTTGATAACCTTTTTGCACCAAAGTGTGGCAAGATTATACCCTCAGCCAATCATTAAACAGCGTCCTGTGACTCATGTGACATGTTGACCTATGTTATGTTGGGACTATTTCATTAAGGGTTGTGTTTTCGCTGCAAAGCTCATTAGCAAAAATTTGAGGTGTTTGTTTAAATCAGTTTAGACAGAGAAGCATTTGTTTACAAGCCAAGCTTGCTATTTCCCCTTGGATTCTATCTTGACGCTAAGCTAAGCTAACTGGCTGCTGGCTCCAGCTAATTATAAATTAGTCCTTGATGAAGACATGGATTTTTTAGAATGGGCCATACAAAATAGTCATTTTCTTCTTAAAGTCTCTGTCCTATAAGAGCTGGGCTCTATAGTGTTTCAGCTAATAAATAGGACGTTTGTGGGGACTATTTTCAGCGTGGATTAATACACTTGGCTGCACTAGTATTTTCCGCAGCAGGACGATGTATGATCAAAAAAACAGTAATAAACAGTGCCCATGATCATCATAATGAATTAAAGTAACATTTTCAATTGTTTGGTCTGTTGCCCAAAGGCTTTGGCAATGGTTATTAAGGTAAATTCATTTTCAGTCATTGTTTTAAACAGGATTTGTTGACACAAAGAAAGATAATCCTTCAGCTCAAATGCTAATGAACAAATAAAAAGGTCTTTAAAAACTAAAGTATGGTAATGTACATTTTCACTTAAAAGAAGTAAAAGAAGTTAATTTGTGTATAAAGTGATTGATTGTCAGTCTAGTAGTGTAATTAATATGTTTGACAGAATGACAGAAGTGAAAATCTTAGGACTAACACCCAGCTTCAGAGCAAAATAATAATCTTTTAAATGTTAGCACTTACCAAGGACCTCCCTGTCAGAAGCAAAATGAAAGACTGATAGTCGGAGAGGCAGCAGTTGCCCACGGTTCCAGCTCAAGGGTCTCCCTGACTCACACGAGATATTGAAACTAATATTGATAATATATGTAATACTTGATATTATTATTCTGGACAAGGGGGGAAACTGTGGCCCACCCTTAATGGAAAAAAAACAGGGACTTTAGTGTGATGTGAAATATTTACGGATTTTGTTATTTATAAAGAGAAGAAAAGAAATCATGCATTATTACTATTTGTATTTAAAGGTTTAGGCATTGTCGGATTTGGTCTATCTTCGGTCATCGATGATAAATCAGGTTCATAAGAGGCTATGTTTATCTACAGTTGATTGATTGATGACATAATATCTTTGAGGATGCTTTGAGGTGCCAAATTAGGTATTTGGCGTGGCAAAGATCAGATACTATCTTCCCCGACTCAGTCCTATTTGAATGTCACAGCAACATTTCAAAGGGTAAACACAAACATTGACTATGGGTAACTAAGCTTAGCAGCAACATTTTTGATTTTAGTTAAAGTCCCTCAGATAAGTCACTGTACTGTTATTGGATTTGAGATCTGCGCAGTTACCCAGTTAGCTCCAGACACATTAGCTGTTCAGCTCTTATGCAAGGCAAGGCAAGGCAGCTTTATTTGTAGAGCACATTTCAGCAACAGGGCAATTCAAAGTGCGTTACACAAAATCAGGTTAAACAGATAAAAAACACAAGTTAAAACAGTTAAAAATCATAAGCATTAAAAACCGGTAAAACACATGAATAGAATAGGACACATAAAACACAAGATAAAGTTCAGTGCAGCATAAGAAATTTAAAGAACTGAGCAGTCATTTAAAGAAAGGCAGCATCAAAAAGAAAGGTCTTC
>NW_022605158.1:0-32292 GCF_008692095.1 Etheostoma spectabile | reverse complement strand
ATGGACCGTGCTTCAAATGGCGTCACAGCTACAGAGGATTACAGAAAACCTCTTGTTCAGATAATGTGTATTTTAATCATTTGCTAGATAGCAGATCAAGATATAGCTCTAGAAATGATATAGTCTGTAGATTAGGTTGGTTTCAACTCATGGCCAATTAGCTGCCTTTCCAATTTAACCACAAGATGGTGCCATATCCACAATAGGACCGTGTTAGTTTAACTGATCAGTCAATTTTAAAACTGCAACAATCGATTGGCTCCATTATTACACACAGATACCATCGATATAGAGTTTTGCACTTACTGTGTCATAATTTCTAGCCACTGTTGCAAAAAACCATCCAGACAGGTTGCACATACACCCTTATCCCAAGCACAAGTCTGGCATGTCAGCAATGAATCCGCTCACAGTGTACACTGTAATTAAGTCATGGTCTACCTTCTCACCTAATCAGTCCCTCTGGGCTTTTAAAGGCAGGAGATCCCTTACAATTACTGCATTCCAAGATGAGCTCTTTTCTCAGACCTATTTGAAAACTGAATCCCAAAGTAGCCTAACCACTTTAGAGTCTATCCGGGTTATGTGGAAAATAATCAAAGTTGTGATTTAAAAGAGACTTTGAATGCTTTGCTGTTTTACTCTCTTGTACACATACAGGGGCATGTCCTTGGGTGTTCAGGGGGGCCAGGGGATATGATTGACAGGACGATCAAACCACCACAGTTTCTAAGGAAAAAACCAAAGGACAGGTCCTCCCAGGGTACAAGTAAGTACAATATTTTTAACCAATCCTGCAAATGAATGACGAAACAGTTTGTTTGATGGTACCAAAACAACCCACAAGCCTTAACTGATCCATTGTCCCTTCTGGCAGGATGACATTTTGTAAGAACCTTCCAAAATGCATACGTCTTTCACAAAAATGACAATTATTGTTTTTGATGTCACTATGGTTTTAGGGCACTGTCAAGAAAAAGGATCCACATGCAGACAATTAAGTAGACATGAATGAATTTAATTTCAAAATTGAGGTACCAAGCTTAATGTATCATATGACAGGGGTCAAAACCAGGAGGCCTGTTCAAATAGTCAAACTTATCTAAAGGGGTTAAGGAGAGAATCATCAGTCCGTGGTTTAGATATTCCAATTTGTATTATTCAATCATATATTCGAGAAGGGACAGGGCACATTAAGAACATCAGTATAAAAATGCAAGATGTAATGCCGGAGTTAGCAAAAATAAATTCTAATTTACATCTGCACACCCTAAGCAGTTAACAAAAACAAAACATTATAAGTAACAACAATAGATACAAGTATACAATGCGCAAATTAAAGGACAAAACACATTTACCAACATATCTATGAAATTGATCACATGTGGTTTGCCTGATTTCACAGGGAAAGGATCATTTATCATGGTGGTAGATGTTACAGGGTAGAGGCTGGAGTGCTACCAACAAGAACCAACAAAGAAACTCTGACAATATGACAGGGAATGAGAGGAAATGAGCCGGTTAACATGCTGTAGGGCAGACACAACAGGTGAGCGGGTGGATGAGAGTCTGGTGGACAGGTGGAGAATGGCAGGGGAGAATGGCGAAGGTGGAGAATAGCAATGAGCAGGTTTGGGGTTTTTTTTTCTTTTCAGGAAAGTCTCAATCAAACACATGACCAAGACACAGTGCACACCTGAAGAGAACCAATTGTTTTCTAAACACATCTGTATGGTAGAGAGAGATGTCCCTCGAATTATATTTTATGATATGATAATATGCTATGAGTTGAAATGCTGTGCCAGTTTGGAGCTACCAGTCCAGACATGCCACTGTCATCTACATATAAAACGCATTTTCTTTGCTGTGGTAAAGCAGGAAATGCATATTTCTACTCCACTACAATTACAATTTTTCTGGTAATGACTTTTTCAAACCTTTTTTCTCCTCATAACGTCTTTTTTTTGTAGCAGCTGTTCTGCCATCCGGAATAATTCCAAAATATTGGATCAGATGGGCATATCACATGAAAGTCAGCTGAACTAAAATAGCTGCATCTAATCAGGGTACTCCGCCTTACTTACAATAAATGTCCTGATTAAAAATTGATTTATTTAGCAGACCTAATAAAATGTCTTCATTTTCAAAGTGCAGTTTGTAATCTGAAGGTATATAAGTATATATATATATATAAATAAATAGGCTACCTGATTCTACTCAGATACATAACCTGATATTCCTTAATGCACCCCTTCAAACAGACATAGTATAAAGCACACAACACACACGCTATTCTTATAATATCCATATATAAATGATGCAAACAGATGCACTAAAATAAATGGAATATAACCTCCTGGAATTTAAACTGTGCCTCAGCACGCACATGATGCTGCTATATCTACTTATTCAATTTCAAATGTAAGTGACTCTCTATGGATGCCTACGCTTATACAGCGCTGCCTCCATTCTCACCTTATCCCCCATTTCATCCATTCATTTATTGGTGCTCCACGTTGCCTGCGCTGAGCCAGTTCAGTCTGGGATGACTATATACACACACACACACACACACCATGAGAGGTCCATTGTGAACGGTCCACTTTTTCAAAACATGAGGCAAAGCTAATAAAGAGCTCAGTGAGGCAGCATCCATCAGTCGGACCGCAGTGACTCATTGCGCACGGTCGGTCAGTCAGTCAGTTAGTCAGTCAGTCAGTCAGTCAGGGGGCTTACATTTGCACTTCGCTGTGGCGGATCAATGCGAATTAAAGACCTATATTCTGGCGGAAGGCGGGCTTGGTCTGTCACATATAGGAGATGGTTTGCTACATTCATTCTAGGGTTTAGCCTCATCTCACTGATACGGACGCGTGCGGCACCCAAGAAACGGGACATAAAGCGTCTCTCAAGGTAAGCACCCTCTTCTTCTCATTAGACTGTGGTTTTCCTTCGTGTCAGATGTTGAATTTGTCCGCAAGGTCATATCAAATAAACAAATCTCAGTGGCCTCTAGATATCGGGGTGGGACAGAGCTGCAAATGTAGGCTCCATGACATATAATCACATTGGCCCGAATAGGTCGTGTGCATAACTTTAATGTATGTAACGTTGTGCATGAATTCACATTCTGGACACACTGTCTGTCTCTCTAAACTGCTGTAGGCAATTTTTAATTGTTGAATATGTAATTACAAATAGGATTGTGCTTTCCATAAACAGTTGCACTTTGAGAACAGACGACAGATGCGTAGTGGAATAGCACAAACAAATGGGCTACACCAGTCCATGACCCAAAACAGTAACCTACTATTCTATTTTATTCAAGTCACACTTAGCAGCGACTCTTTCAGATTAACAAGTGCATTAAGAGACACATCTTCTACATCCTTGAGTAATGTATGTAGACGATACCTGATCTGTAAAAAACAAAATCGATTATGTTTGTTCTAGAGATGCTTATTGTTGTGAAAAAGGGGAATAGCATGAGTATAACCATTTTTTCAGTGACATGTGCTGCACATTATGCAGAATGAATTCTCATCAGTAATGTCAGTGAAATGGAAATGCTCCCTGTGGTCCACTGAATTATCAATCGGATGTTCTTCTCCTCTTTTGATGAAGCCTGTAGGCTGTTTTGTATGATTAAAGTCTCACTCACAGTGCAATTCATTTTTCTGACTGACACCAAATGATCAGATATCTCAGACATCTGCTGAGTACTGGCACATTACTTGCAGAATTGGCTCCGATGCTTTGACACTTAGGACACGTAAACGTAGCTTGACGGAAAAAGGGAGTTCAACTTGAGAATCGTTGGGAACACATAACTAATTTTTTCTCAAACCAGACACGACTATTGGTTCCGGTGAATGTCCACTGAATGTGGAACATATACAGTTTTTAATCCGAAACATCATGTCCTTATCTGTAAGCACGTTTAGCCTACATTAGGTCAAAGTCTTATTTCTGCACTTTGCTTACTTTACTTGCAAGTTTGCAAACTTTTCTTTCTTTAGTGTGACACAGCATTTCTGCATGCTCTTTAGGGATTATGGTTTAAGTAACACTTACAGTAACTGTCACCAATCAACATCACTGTTTAAAGAAACATAGCTTGTTATTTGCATTTACATCATTATGATTTGGACAGTGTTGGTATTATAATTTTATGCTGTGGTTAATTAGATCTGTGGGCTCGGTGTCACATTAATCTTAATTCAAAACAGTAGTTGAATTGGGCAAATACGGGTCATTGACTGTTCTGGTGCTTTGCCTTTATTGTAACACTGATTATGTAAAATAATGTAAATGACAGTTCAAAGAAACAAACTGGAATGGCTAATTTACTAAATGCTCATCTTGGTCTGGACTGCGAGGCCTATGTAAGTCTGGTCTGATTATTTTTTGTCCAGTTAGTAAAAAGTGAAGCTCAATCATTAAAAAAAAAAAAACTAAGTCTATTTCTGTTTCTTCTTTTAGGGAATCACACAAAGTGACTGATTTTGCACATCTGTTTCCATCTTTGGATTACGACAATATTTAAGGACTGGAAAAGTAAATCCGGCATGGGAACTAACCCAAAAAGAACAGTGACCGTCCAGATGGTGCCTCAGCTGGCTGTGGTGGACACACTGGGCAATAAGGAGCCTAATGCCAACTGGACTAAAGAGCCCAACCTCAAACTCTCTCAAGTCAGTTCAAAACCCACCCACACATCCCCGACCACAAACAGGATAACTCATCTGACTAATTCTCCCGCTAACACCACCCAAAAAACAGCTTCCAAGGGGGGTGAACCAGTTAACAGCACTGTGTCAGACAAACCACTACCAACTAATGATAACCAGATAAAGTCTGAGCTTGTGACAGGTGGAAACCAACTGATACAAGACCAGTCTCTGACAGGCCAAAGTGTGGGTGTTGCAGGAGGTGACCAGAGGGATTCTAACGCTAATGTGAAAATGTTAAGCCCGGCTAATGAAAAGGATATCTGTAAGGCCGATAAGTTGTCTGCTCTTTCAGCGACAAAGGTCGACATGCAGACCAATGCCTGCAGAATGAAGGGGCCAAGTGCAGCAGAGGAGAAGTGTGCAAAGCTGACATCCTCAGCCGCAGCACGAGAGGACAGTAATAAAATGTTTCTCAAATAATAAAAATCTTAATGCCTGTGAAAAAAGGCATACTACATCTGAACCACAACAGGATAATAAAGGGATTATTTTATCTCCCAAAAAACAAGGACACAGCTGAACCACAGAAATATCAAGAGCCTGATCATAATCGTAGATGCTCACAAAGCTCTGTAAGTCTGCAGGAGACTCCCAAACCTAATCAAAGCAAGGAAACTGCTACTCTTAGCGGCACTACACCTCCGTCAATGAGCAAGATGCACAGGCTGAGTCTACGAATAAGATTTCATGTTCAACGCTTCCAGAGAAGGATTTCCCACCAGTTAAGAAACCTACAGTCTCCTCAGATAAACATCAGCCAGTGTCTTCACAGAAGGATCCCTCCACTCTGCCCCAGGCTACACAAAACATGCCGGCAGATGGGCAGGTGTCTGTGGAAGCCAGCAAGACTAACACAGCTGTCCATGAAGGGCCGCAGCACTGTAAGCTTTTCAAGGAGGCTTCAACGATGACCTTATCTCCGTCATCCACTCCAGTCAGGCGGTGTCATGATATGGAGGTTCAGGCGGTAGCGAACATGTGCAGTAAGGCTGTGGCCACAAGTCCGAGCCTGCTGCCTTTCGCCGTGCCTCACAGGCCGAGCGATGGTGCAGTCCCCAGGGAGGCCACGCTGAGCCTGGCGGTAGTCTACCAGGAGGACAGGGGTGTGGCACTACATCAGATGAGCATGAGTTCTACATCCGCCTCTACTGATACGAGGTCAGAGAGACTCACTGTTGAGGCGGAGATGTGCCCAAACCAAAATGCTGGTGTAGTTTCCCACTCAGAAACATTGTCCCAGCAGCAAGACAAAAGGCTCGGAGCAAAGCCTAAAGAACCCGGGTCAACTCTGTGCAACACCCAGCCAGTTTATCAAATCACATTGAACACAGCACCCCAAGGAGGCAGAAAAGACAGGCGACTTCCAGGTTAAAACCGGAGTCCAGAAATCTTCAGCCAAAACAGCCCCTGCTGAAGCTCCCTCTCTCAAATCAGTAACAGCCCCAAAGACAGCGGGTGCTACCAAGTCTGGATGTGTTGACAGTAAAAATGCTGCGCTGTCTAAGGTTACTGTTACAAGCGGGGCCAGCCAGGCCCTGCCAACAACAACAGCAACAAACACCACATCAAAGCCAGCTGTAACTGAAAAAAAGGCTGAAAGTCCAAACAAAAGGCTAAAGGAGGGGGTAAAGCCCCGAAGAAAGAGAAAAAGTCAGGCAAACAGAAGATAGAACCGGAGAGAAAGGATAAAGACGACGACCAGAAGCAGAAAGAAAAGGGGGTCCATGATGTCGTCTGGGATGAACAAGGGATGACTTGGGAGGTCTACGGTGCTTCTGTGGACCCAGAATCCCTTGGTTTTGCCATTCAGAGCCACTTGCAATGCAAGATCAAGGAGCAAGAGAGGAAACTGATTGTCCAGACCTCTTTCCGAAAATCAGTCTCTGGTGTCGACTCTCCGGGACATGGCAAGAAGAACAAAAGGAGGCAGCAGAACATTTTCAGGTCAATGCTGCAAAATGTCAGACGGCCCAACTGCTGCATGCGTCGACCTCCCTCCTCCGTCCTCGAGTAGCACAGCACAGAGGTAGCATTGTCAAACTCCTCCCTTTTCCTAGAGGGCAAAATGTTTGTCCCCCCCCCCCTCATCATGATTACAATGCCAAGTGAAAGCATTAATGAGACAATGATCCCTGTAAGTACGTAAGTAAGTGTACTGGAATGTTGTAGCATAAAGAGTCAAACTATGTGTGATGTTTGTGATCAAAGAAGGTAGCAAATAGTACTATAAAATGAACAACCCAAGACTTATTTTCTAGAAATAGATATTACAAAAGAGAGAAAACTTCTAACCGTTTTAAATAACAGAGGCAATAATAGTGAAACGCATGTTTGTTAGTTACAATGGCAGTCCAGACCTTCACAGTAAAAGGCACTGATCCACGGGGTAAACATATTTTTTACTGTCAGAACATTTGTGCAAGTGTGTTAAACCAACATCTCATTGCATTTGCTGCATTTATGTTAAATGTTTTTGAGGTGTTTTGGGGCCCTATATTTTTAAGATTGCTGCGTTTCTTTTCATGCACATTTATTTTTTGTGAGTGTGATTACAGTGAGTTGTACTGTTGTGCAAAAAAAGGACTGTATGCATACATGCACTGTTTAATCTCTATTCTTCTTTGTTGTTTTTTTTCTATTAAAACAACAAAAAACTAAATTAGATTTACATATTCTTCATTTTTGACCTATAGCATCCCTTAACTTATTTAAGCTTCTTTTTTAAGTTTATTAAAAAAAATAAACTTAAAAAAAAATAAAATTAAACCTGAATAATAAAAAAACATAAATCAAACACATCAATAGCTCAAAATGAGATAGCACTTCATTGCGTCTGAGCCAAGTGCACATCTCAGGGGATGTAAAACAGCAGAAAACATCAACGCAAACCACAGGTGAGTGTCAGACTTCAGCTGAGAGTAAAGGTCAGGAACAGTTTCGGATCCCCTTACGGGGCATGAGGTTTGTTCAGAGGCTAGTTAGCTCCCAACTCTTTCCTTTTGAGACAGAAGAGATTAACATCCCAAGTCTGCATGTGGCCTAGAAGCAAATATGTTATAATCAATGCAAGTATTTAAATGAATCCAACAGTTAGCATTGCTTAGTTCTGTGTGAACAGAATATCTACAAGGACAAGGTTCAGTCAGCCAGAGAAAACACTTAGTGCATTTCTGTAAAACTTTTATAGTCAGTGAAGGACAGCAGAGACCAGTCTTCGGGATATTTGTAAGATCAAGATGTACTATTTTGGGCATTGCTTGTGAAGTAAGTCTGTATCAAAGATATGATTTTGGGCAGATCATTTGGAATAAGTGCAGTGCAAGAGAAGACACACACCTCAAATATCCGTCATTCAATGCAATCAAAACTTCATTTAGCGGTGTTGCGAATTCCACTTGGAGGGTCCAAACGTCGGGACTCAAGTAGCTAAGGAATCACTCTAGCTTTGATTAAGTATACCAAAACGATTTATTAATAAAAACAGAGCAATGCATTCCGGACAATAATTACGTGCACGGGTCTCTATGGAACATGACTAGCTCAGAGGTTCACAACAAAGGCTCCGTAACAGTGGCCTGCAACGGTTTATAAAGCCGCCTTTAAGGGAGTCCTATTGGTTAAAAGCGTCACAAGGCGGGTCATATCGCCATAGCAACTGTATTTCTATTGGCTGGGTGGGCGCGACTTCCTGTTTACATTACTGTGTGGGTGTGCGTGGTGTTTGGGGTTTGTTTTCCTGTGGGAATTCCTTTGTTCCCCTCCATTTGAGTGAGCACGTGGCTTTCTGGCCTTCCTGCATCCGGTTCTCTTGTAAATGTAATGTCTTGCCAACAGGGTATCGCCCCCACCTGGATGCCAAGCAACAGTACATTTTCTCCTTCAATCACATCTGATATGAGTTTTGTTTCATTAACTTATGCATAAGTTCATTCACAGTGTCTAAATATGATAACAATACCTGAGTACAATTT
Organism: Etheostoma spectabile; assembly: GCF_008692095.1. Lineage (NCBI taxonomy): Eukaryota > Metazoa > Chordata > Actinopteri > Perciformes > Percidae > Etheostoma > Etheostoma spectabile. The sequence goes on along the minus strand of NW_022605158.1, from coordinate 23,588 downwards.
CTCACAATAATTAACAATACCTGAGTATAGCTTCCCACAGATCCCCTATATCTGAATATAATTTCCCACAAATCCCCCTTTTTACACCTACTAGGTGTAAATCCTACTGTAAACAAGGAACTGTGTGGAAAACCTTTTAGAATTCATTTTAGTATAAAAACGTGCAGCAAAAGTTTAATATGGTAAAAAAACGTATATCCCCCTTTTCACACCTGCAAAGGTGTGAATCCTAACTCTCAATGTTGCCCTATTGGACACCTGGTCCCCCCTGGTCTTATTCACAAAGGGTGGGGTCTCTTGGTCACAGTGGTGTGTGTGTGTGCCTATTCCTACAATATACAAGATAATAATCCTCCATCTCTTCACCTTCTGGTATCATCTTACTCTCCCTACTGTAAACATACAAACACACACGCACACACATATGAACTGATACAAAATCAACCAGGTTGCAGTCTCTCAATTGGAATGTGGCTGAGGGTTTATGACTCTCATTTCAGGAAAGATCAGTGGGGGTGAAACTCTATCAACATAGTCCAATCAACATTGTATTGTTTTAGCCTAGACTAAAACCCCAGGGGACAAGAGACAGGGGACCACCTTTTGTGACGTACCAGGAAGCTCCTTTCCATATTAATTGCCAGCAAAACAAAGAAACAACAACAACAGAAAAGCTACTGTCTTGACTAAACGTGCATCCCCACCCCTAAGGGAAAACAAAAGTTTGAGTGAAAGAAAAGAAATAAACCCAATACAAAATCATGAAAAACAAAATTCAGAATGAATATAATGCAATGAACTAAAAAATGTGGAAACCTCTTATTTATCATTTCAAGTCAAAAAACAATCCAATTGAGTCAAAATTCCCAATAGGCTATGCATCTTCTAATGTATCCATTTAAAACCCCAATAAGCTTTAATCTGGTACCTCTGGTACATTATCTTGTAATGTCAAATTGCTTTAAGGCAGCTCAATTTAATTTTCCCACCACTTTTCAGTTGACTTTATTTGAAGGCTTAATTTGACTTGAAATGAGCTTTCATCAATTCATTCAGACACACAACATTACTCAAAACACCAAACCAAAAGAATAAAAGAAACAGATGAATCCTAAATAAAAATGCACTTATCAATTTAAAACATTTGAGAAATCACACAATGCTTAAATCATGATTCTTTGATGACCGCCTGAACATTCACTCTAAGACTGAGTGGATCTGCATTGATTTAATCTGTCTGCATCAAGGTGTGAAACCCCCAGTCTCTCCTTTTCAGTCCTTCTTTAAACAGGAGACAATGAGTGAGGTTTTGAAAGAGCAAATTAACACTTAAACAGGGAACAGGAAAAAAGGATGTTTAAGTTAAACCAGACTAATTTAGGAAAACACCAAACATGAAATAGATGTAATCGACTGAAACTAATTATTTCAAATGTGAAATGTTTGACAAATTTGTATACAGTTCTAACTGCTCATTATGCATTTTCTGAGGCTGGTCTAAGCTTTCGCAACACCACCTTTATGGAAATCCTATTCAGTAAGCACAATGAAATGACAAGCATGGAGTTTACACTCCCCCTTTTTATCTCACTCTGTGAGATTACCACCTAATTGTTTACTCATCCTGTGAATAGATCAATGTCTACATTAATCACAGTACTTTGCAATACCGGATCTATTTCCTACCAAATCATCTTTTAACACTTCATTGAAAATGTGAGGATTATGTTTAATCCATCTGTATTAACCTATTATTAACCGATCTTGCTTGAAACTATAACAGGAAATTTAATGAAAATGTTACAAAATTTATAAGGCCCTACAAAATGTAATTTTCCCTACCAGACATGAGACATGTCTTAACCCTTTAAACATGTCTGTTTACATGAACTTTACCTATTTGTAGAGTATAAGTTGTTGTTCCCAGTATTTTATGTGTGTTTGTTTTAGATTGCGAGTCTGTAAGTGACAACCTGCCCTTCACTTGTGCATCCGAAGTACCAGAACCAGGACGGTCTCTGCTCCCCCTTCTCCTTCTTAATCCATCTGCTGCTCGTTGGTCTGTATCTCCAGATAAGATCAAGTATCTTTGTCTTATGATGTAGCAGATCTCCGGGTCACATGGTTGACCCCTCCAGAGCCCTCTCACCTCGGCGTCAGCAAAGCCCCCACCAGAGCATGTGGACCCCACTCCTTGCTCTGCGGTCCAGCACAGCACACTTACAGATGTTTGCAATTATTATCAAACATTTAGCCCTGGTCCACTTTCAAGTCACTTTGGGCCAATAATCGCAACCAGACCTGACCCATTGTGTCTCTAGCTGTGCGGTGGTCTGAGGTGCTGTGATGGTTGTTGTTGGTCTCTGGTCCAGTTTGTCTCTGATCCTGCAGCTGGAGGAGCGAGATGGACCTGGTTCTGACACACGAGGCACTGTGTGGCACAAAACAGAACTCCAAAAAGCATTATCTTTTCTTTTATCAATACTCATTTAGTGTATGTCACTCATGTCACTCAAATAACATTTCTTTCCCTCTTGCTGGTTTAACTCTATAAAATCCCAAAACATTCTAAAGAGAAACTAGTTTGGCACTTATCTCCTCCAAGCTTCAGTTTACATTATGGGTTATGTTTTCTGCACAAATATTTAAAACAAAATCGTAGAGTCGTTTTGATATCCTTAATGCTATGGACACTTTGTATTTGTTACTATCCCTTTTTTAGTCATATCTCCTACAGAATTCCTATTCCTAATTATGTAATAGTTTTAGCCATTAAGACACTGTCTTGCGTCTTGATCTTAAAAGCAACAAAACAAAAGTTCAAAAGAAAAGAATCACCCAACTAAAATATTTCACATCAACTCAATAGTTAAAACAGTTTGTCATGTAAAAACTCAAAATACAAACAAAATCCACAAACAAAATTAAGCTTCACTAAAAGCTCATTTTAACACCACATCAAAATACACATAGAATGGAATCCTATCAGCCTAGACTGGTTTCAATCTTATCTCAACCAATAAACTTGATGACTTATAACAAAAAGAATGTTTCCCCAATTTTCTATTTTAAGTTGCAACAAAAATTTGAACTAATCAATGTGTAATGTGTTCTTTATGACCTGTTGTCCTAGTAACAGTAGAACCAACTTTATCACCTAGTGGTTCAATCTATCCAATTTGTTACCTGATATGAGAACATATCTCATTAACTGTGTAATTTATGATCAAAATCTTCACTTAGCTGCAAGTCTACTGGAACCTCTCTTTACTTTGTGCATACCTCTTTTTATCTTAACCTCCTCTATACTTGTGCGTTTTCTTGAAAGAACCCACACTTCAGCTGTCCTCTAGACCTCTGTAAAGCAAAAAAAAAAGATTTCTCTCCTTCTTTACTTTTCACTTTACTTTAAAGAAGTCTTTAATCTATGACTTTAATTTCAAAAACGTTACTGCAATAGGGTCAGTCATATTAATAGTAAGAAATTTCATAATTTCACTGTTCCAAGTTTAAAAGTCCCAATTCCAAACTGTAAATCTTTGTATTTATATTACCAACACAATTCCCCTACAATATTTCCCAAGCATGATAAGTATCACAAAGTACTGTAAAGGTAACAATATAAGAAGCCTCATATTTTTCTTTCTTAAACTGGAAATGATCAAAGCCATTTTCTATTAATCAACTAAGTAATTGAATCAATTACCACTTTCATGTGAATATTTTTAGATCAATGCATGGATCCCACATTGGATTGACTACTTTATCTCTTTGTTTTTTTTTTTTTTTTTTTTTTAAACCGAATGTTCCCTCATTTAAATCTCAATTATTTTTCTTAAAACGTTACACTATTTCCCTCTTTTTCCTAGTTGGAGTTTTCTCAGCCTCCCCAAGTACCACTGAGATCTGACAGGACATATTAATATATTTTGATCCATCTCCTAATTGCAGACATACAACAAATAAAGCAAGACAAGACATACAGACATACATTTAAACATATACCAACTATACCCAATCTGAAAAGTGAGTCATTAATAGTGTTGAATTCTCACCAGCTATGTCCCTCCATAAAATGCACTAAACTTTCTATTTCTTATTTCTTCCTTGTGATATCATAAATTTCACATTTCTTTTCCTTCAATCTACCAGATCTCAGACATAATCTCATCTACTACCTTTGAACACCTCTTTCCGCTTACTCAAATACTTATATTGCAACAATAGTTTAATTACTACATGAGTCAACACTTCTCTTCTGCTTTCTTCTCTCTGTAGCTATACCCTTGCTTCTATATAACCCACTTTTTCCCTCTTTCCCTCATTCTTACAACACCCTCTCTCTTTGTCTCTTTTCTGTATGTTTTTTTTAATGTAAATGTGCTGTATTTATATAGCGCTTTTCCAGTCTTAACGACTGCTCAAAGCGCTTTTACATCTACAGGAAACATTCACCAGTCACACACCTTCATACACAGTGGCCGGGGCTGCCGTACAAGGTTCCACCTGCTCATCAGATAAACATTCATACACATTCGCACTCCAATGCGCAGCACCGGGGGCAACTCGGGGTTCAGTGTCTTGCCCAAGGACACTTCGACAATGACTGCAGGGGTGGGGATCGAACCACCAACCTTCCGATTGGCAGGCAACCGCTCTACCACTGAGCCACAGCCGCCCATATGTATGTTTTACTGCTGGTTAAATTCCATGTGTGCCAACCGGAGATTATTATGGCAGTCTTATGTGTAGATTTACTGGAAGTGACTGATCACTTTCTGTCCCTGTGTTTTATCAACTCTGTCTTCCTTACCTTGTGTCCTAGTGTCCCTTATGGGGTGTGCTGCTCCCTGTATGAGCATTAAAAGACAGTGGAGAACAGCATGTTTATCTACTACATTTCATTATTTTATTTCTCAATTTGGCACGTAATATGAGATTTCAGTTTTGGCATTGTCCTCTAATTCAGTTATATCATCCTGTAATTTGATTCTATTCCCCGCATTATCAGTCCCGCCCCTATTCCCAGCATGACAAAATTTATCACTACTATTCTTCTCCTGAGCCCTATTTCTTTTAGGCTTGGTGCCCTCTGTCCAGACTGAGGACTGTCTGGACCTCCTAAGCAGCGCTTAATTTCTGCATTTTTTTTTTTGAATCAAATTGTGTGTCCGCTAAAGTGCGGGTTGGAGGGTCTGCTGGGGCACAATGTGTCAGGTGGTGCCAAGGTGCGCCTGATTTACCTTTGACCTGGACCGAGTGTGAAGTAAACTCCTTCACTTTGGACCAGTCCACCTGGGGTTGGCCCACTTCCTCTTGTGGACCTTAACCCTGACCCAGTCTCCTACCTTAATGGTCTGCCTCTCGTTCTGAGTGGGTGCTGGCTTCTTTCTCCACCTGGGTAGAGAGGGCTGAGACCAAAGAGGTTAGTTCATTCATGTAGGCAGACATTTCTACCTGTTTTACATCCAATAAAGGCATATGACCTCCATTATTGGGTGGAGCCTTCAATGTTTGGTTAGCCCTCCCCACCAGTCCCTCGGACTGTGGATGTATACCGACCCGAATGAGTGTGTGATCCCCAGAGCAGCCTCAACTTCTCTCAACAACTGGTTGTTAAAATGGGTGCCATTATCTGACCTGATTCGTCTTGGAATGCCGTACCGTGGTATCAGTTATCTGTATAATCTATACTGATGTCTTGGAAACAGGCTGTTACTAATCTTTTCCCCCTTTTTCTATCACCCTTACCTAATGCCTGTACCAGCTTTTCTCCATAAAATGTTGCCATTGTCTCTCCCTTTTCACTCCTCACTGCCTCTAATCAAACAGCCCCTCCCTTATCACCCGCTCTTGTAGGCTGTCTCTCCCTTTTCACTTCTCACTGCCAAATTCCTCTGCACCCTCCCCCCTTTTTCTCTTTTCCCTCTCTTTTTTTCTCTACTTTTCAATAACCACAAAGATTCAACAGTATTTTTACGTGTAATTTTAACCTACGTCTTCAACAGCAGCACCACAGACGGACCAGAGGCTTGGTCAATTATCAACGCTTCACTCAGGGTCACACAATCACTCTTTTCCAAACTTTTACAATTTTTTATCTCTGACAAATACATACAAATACATTACTTTTTCAACACGTGGTGACTCACCTTAAGGATGAAGCCACCACAACGAACACTGGCTCGCTGTGCCGCGGTCTTCCCTCATCAGTATAGGACTTGCTGCGAATCAATCTACCGACAAGTTTATCGAAACACCCACAGAAAGCTCCAATAATTGGAATCGTCTACGCATCCCAGATGCTTCAAATCTCTTATCTCTACATCCGCTGAGAACTGCCCAGAGGTGGGTAGTAACGAGTAAAAAATTGTACTTCTAGGAGTAGTTTTAAATCACTATACTTTTACTTTTACTTGAGTAGATTAGTGAAAAATAAACTGTACTCTTTTTAGGTTACATACAGTATGTTTTACACATGCAGTATCCATCCAAATTTGGTGTGACAAGTCTCTCAAGTAAGCTATTTTGTAATTAATAATTTATTTTATTGATTGGATGAACTATAATTTGCCTAAAGATAATTATTTTTATCTTTGGCGGTCTGATTGATGCTTGTGTTAAGAAATAAATCAGACGTTACTCAACAGTTACTCACTACTTGAGTAGTTTTTCGTCAAGTACTTTTTTACTTTCACTCAAGTAATTATTTGGATGACTACTTTTACTTTTACTTGAGTCATATTACTCTGAAGTAACAGTACCTTTACAATTTTTGGCTACTCTACCCACCTCTGAACTGCCTTATGGGCCGGTTCTCCTCTAAGACAAACACTGACACGTGGGCGCTGCAAACTTCCCCTCACAGTAACACTGCGGTTTATCGTATTACTCACACCACGTGCTCCAAAGAATTTTATGGAATCGTCATTATCTCATTCGCTGAACTCAGTCTTATGGACCGAGACTCCAAAATGGTGAACGCTGGCTCTGTACGCGCCGAGACCTCCCTCGGCATGTAGGTCAATCACTCCTACCGGCAAGTTTTGAATCCCTCGCGTATAGTAACTCTAATGGAATCACCTTATGAACACTGGCCCGCTATCGCGTTTCAGGCCTTCTCCAATTAGTAATTCTATTAACCCTTGTGTTGTCTTCCCGTCAACCATGAATTTCTTTTCACTTTTTCAATGTTGTGGGCGCTTTATTTTTAAATGTTTTTTCCTAAGTTAAAAAACTTAAAATGGGTCAAATTTGACCCGAGGACAACATGAGGGTTAAGCAAGTCTACTAACAGGTTTATCGAACCTCAACACACAGCGTGGCTCCATACAATTATGGAATCATATTTTATCAACTCATGCATCCTTCTAAATCGTCTACGCATCCCAGATGCTTACTCTCACACTTTCATTCATTCATCAGAGAAAATGGAATGCATTGCTCTATGTCCACAAAAACACTTAATAATTTTTAGTCTATATTTTTTTTTTTTACATAATGTACTCACCCGGAGGTCTGATCACTTTAATTTGGTTTATACTATTATACAATATGCTGAATTTGATGAAACAGGTTTCAGCTTACCCTTTTTTAGAGAGCTCCCTGTGACCATTCCTCCGCGGTTTGCACAAAATGCCTCCTCTGTCTCGTTCCGGCAGACGTGGACTGTCCGTGGAATCTGGACCCGGAGTTAAACAACTTCTAATCCTGATTCCGTGGAATTCCTAAGTTTAACCACTGCTCGAAAACCATCCTCTGCTACCAAATTTGTTGCGAATTCCACTTGGAGGGTCCAAACGTCGGGACTCAAGTAGCTAAGGAATCACTCTAGCTTTGATTAAGTATACCAAAACGATTTATTAATAAAAACAGAGCAATGCATTCCGGACAATAATTACGTGCACGGGTCTCTATGGAACATGACTAGCTCAGAGGTTCACAACAAAGGCTCCGTAACAGTGGCCTGCAACGGTTTATAAAGCCGCCTTTAAGGGAGTCCTATTGGTTAAAAGCGTCACAAGGCGGGTCATATCGCCATAGCAACTGTATTTCTATTGGCTGGGTGGGCGCGACTTCCTGTTTACATTACTGTGTGGGTGTGTGCGTGTGTTTGGGGTTTGTTTTCCTGTGGGAATTCCTTTGTTCCCCTCCATTTTGAGTGAGCACGTGGCTTTCTGGCCTTCCTGCATCCGGTTCTCTTGTAAATGTAATGTCTTGCCAACAGGGTATCGCCCCCACCTGGATGCCAAGCAACAGTACATTTTCTCCTTCATTCAACATCTGATATGAGTTTTGTTTCATTAACTTATGCATAAGTTCATTCACAGTGTCTAAATATGATAACAATACCTGAGTACAATTTCTCACAATAATTAACAATACCTGAGTATAGCTTCCCACAGATCCCCTATATCTGAATATAATTTCCCACAGCGGCTATAGTGATATATTGTCAATGCCCCCTCATACAACCAACTCTTTAATCACACAGCTGTCTTAAAGATCCCATATTGTAAAAAGTAAGATTTCAATCTCTTTTGTGATTATTAAGCAAGTCTAGGTGCTATATACTGTACTGTGAAAGTATCAAAATGTTCAATCCACAGAGAAATGCACACAGCATGTCCCTTTTATTCTGTTTGGCACTGGATGCATTTTAAAGCATGCAACGAGTCGTTTAATCGATTTATTGATTGACAGAAAATGAATCGGCTACTATTTCGGGCTGTAACTATGAAAAGTAATGCACTGTAAATCGTATGTATTCCATGGATTTATTGCCGCATGCACTATATTGACTGCGGCTGTATAGGAGCGCTGCGGTCCGCATAGGGAGGAGGTCAGGGTGGATGGGTTATAAAAGACAGGGCTTTCAAGCGGGGGAGTGGAGTTTGTTTTCATTGTTTTCAAAAGGCTCAGCTTTGACTAAAACCTTTCATACTCCGAGGAATATTTCCAGAAAACAATTATTTGATGGTGAACACTTTCTTTCAGTGTGGATGTACTGTCCTGACCAGTGAGACGCTGATTTCAGGGGACTGCTGTTATTGTCTTTACAAGCATGTCACTTCCTGTTAATATCAGGATGTGGTAGCAGGGAGAAAAAAGTCCTCTTCGTACAGTAGTCTCTGTCACAACCTTTAAAGAGCAACACAGACTAAAGCGCCTAATCTTCAAGTCTTTTTTATTTTTGATTCACTAGGATCAGAGGATCACATATATGAAGTTGCACTTATATGTTACATCTTTCCTATACCTGCTCAGATCTGTGTAACAAGAGCAGTGAAATGTTTCTGGAAGGAGCAATAACCGCTGTGGCCCCTTTACCTACTCTTATTTGATACAAGTCTTAACCTACATGCAAATGGAAGGGTGCCAAACTGACATCACCAATTTGTGGAGTCATAAATTCAGCCTCAGGTAGATTAACGTGCGTCTCCCTCCTCCTGTTCCAGTCGAGGTCAGTTTCTCCTTTACACATCGACTCTGTCCATCTCCCCTTACTCACTGTGCCATTATGCCTGGTTTCCATTCGGAAGTGCAGATGAAATTTGGCCACAGGTGGTGGTTAACGCAGAGTGAGATTTATTCCAATGATAGAGAACATGGAGAGGGATTTCAAAGGCACATGGACAGATGCGTACTGCCCATTGCTATAGTTAGTAGAGAACAGGATTCAACTTGCTTTCAATATTCATCTCACTGGCTGTGTGCTCCGTGTCCTCCACGGGTATTTTAATGCATGCAGCAGGCACATAACTGCAGTCTATTTTATGATATGGGAAGAAATATCCAGCAGTGGAGCATACTGTTAACCCAAGGGTCTACGGCATACACTATAAGTTAGGGAGATGTACTCTTAGAATCTGGCCTGACAACTGTCCAAAAATTACAGTACAAGACTTGTCAAATCCAATCAAAAGCCCAAAACCAACAATGTGTTAGCCTTTCACTAGTTCCACATTTTTGGAAATACATTTGCTTTCTGGTAGAGAGTTAGATGAGAAGATTGATACCACTTTGTATGGAAATATGAAGCTTCAGTCAACAGCCCGTTAATTTAGCTTAGTACAAAGAATGTAAACTGGGTGAAATAGCTAGCTTGGCGCTGTCTAAAAGTAACACAATTCACTATACCAGCAGCTCTTATGCCAAAAACACATCAAGCCTGCAGCGGGCTGCCATGCAGTGTCTATAAAAACCTGCCGTACCCACTCCATGTTGCGGCTGTTGGATTTTGCAATGAAGTCTGCCTAAACTAAAAGTTGTAGTTAGTTGGATAGTTGATAACTTTTTGCACCAAAGTGTGGCAAGATTATACCCTCAGCCAATCATTAAACAGCGTCCTGTGACTCATGTGACATGTTGACCTATGTTATGTTGTGACTATTTCATTAAGGGTGTGTTTTCGCTGCAAAGCTCATTAGCAAAACATTTGATGGTGTTTGTTTAAATCAGTTTAGACAGAGAAGCCATTTGTTTACAAGCCAAGCTTGCTATTTCCCCTTGGATTCTACTCTTGACGCTAAGCTAAGCTAACTGGCTGCTGGCTCCAGCTATATTATAAATTAGTCCTTGATGAAGACATGGATTTTTTAGAATGGGCCATACAAATATAGTTTCATTTTCTTCTTAAAGTCTCTGTCCTATAAGAGCTGGGCTCTATAGTGTTCAGCTAATAAATAGGACGTTTGTTGGGGACTATTTTCAGCCGTGGATTAATACACTTTGGCTGCACTAGTATTTTCCGCAGCAGGACGATGTATGACTCAAAATAAACAGTAATAAACAGTGCCCATGATCATCATAATGAATAAAGTAACATTTTCAATTGTTTGGTCTGTTGCCCAAAGGCTTTGGCAATGGTTATTAAGGTAAATTCATTTTCAGTCATTGTTTTAACAGGATTTGTTGACAAAAGAAAGATAATCCTTCAGCTCAAATGCTAATGAACAAATAAAAAAGTCTTTAAAAAACTAAAGTATGGTAATGTACATTTTCACTTTAAAAGAAGTAAAAGAAGTTACTTTGTGTATAAAGTGATTGATTGTCAGTCTAGTAATTGTTAATTAATATGTTTGACAGAATGACAGAAGTGAAATCTTAGGACTAACACCCAGCTTCAGAGCAAAATAATAATCTTTTAAATGTTAGCACTTACCAAGGACCTCCCTGTCAGAAGCTAAAATGAAAGACTGATAGTCCGTGAGAGGCAGCAGTTGCCCCCGGTTCCAGCTCAAGGGTCTCCCCTGACTCACACAGAGATATTGAAACTAATATTGATACTATATGTAATACTTGATATTATTATTCTGGACAAGGGGGGAAACTGTGGCCCACCCTTAATGGAAAAAAACAGGGACTTTAGTGTGATGTGAAATATTTACTGGATTTTGTTATTTATAAAAGGAGAAATCATGCATTATTTACCTATTTGTATTTAAAAGGTTTAGGCATTGTCGGATTTGGTCTATCTTCGGTCATCGATTGATAAATCAGGTTCATAAGAGGCTATGTTTATCTACAGTTGATTGATTGATGACATAAATATCTTTGAGGATGCTTTGAGGTGCCAAATTAGGTATTCTGGCGTGGCAAAGATCAGATACTATCTTCCCCTGACTCAGTCCTATTTGAATGTCACAGCAACATTTCAAAGGGTAAACACCAAACATTGACTATGGGTAACTAAGCTTTAGCAGCAACATTTTTGATTTTTAGTTAAAGTCCCTCAGATAAGTCACTGTCCTGTTATTGGGATTTGAGATCTGCTTGCAGTTACCCAGTTAGCTCCATGAACACATTAGCTGTTCAGCTCTTATAGGCAAGGCAAGGCAAGGCAGCTTTATTTGTAGAGCACATTTCAGCAACAGGGCAATTCAAAGTGCTTTACACAAAATCAGTTAAACAGATAAAACACAAGTAAAAACAGTTAAAAATCATAAGCATTAAAAACCGGTAAAACACATGAATAGAATAGACACATAAAACACAAGAATAAAAGTTACAGTGCAGCATAAGAAATTTAAAGAAATGAGCAGTCATTTAAAGAAAGGCAGCATCAAAAAGAAAGGTCTTCAGCCTTGATTTAAAAGAACTGAGAGTAGCAGCGGATCTACAGGTTTCTGGGAGTTTGTTCCAGATATGAGGAGCATAGAAACTGAAAGCTGCTTCACCCTGTTTAGTTCTGACTCTGGGGACAGAAAGTAGACCTGTCCCAGATGACCTGAGAGGTCTGGGTGGGTCATAGTGTAGTAGCAGATCAGAAATGTATTTTGGACCTAAACCGTTAAGGGATTTATAAACTAGCAAGAGTACTTTGAAATCAATTCTTTGAGACACAGAAAGCCAGTGTAAAGACTTCAGAACTGGAGTGATGTGATCCAGTCTCTTGGTCTTAGTGAGGACTCGAGCAGCAGCGTTCTGAATCAGCTGCAGCTGTCTGATTGATTTTTTAGGGAGACCTGTAAAGACCCCGTAACAGTAGTCAAGTCTACTGAAGATAAAGGCATGGACCAGTTTTTCCAAATCCTGTTGACACATAAGTCCTTTAACCCTTAATACATTCTTAAGGTGATAGTAGGCTGACTTTGTAATTGTCTTAATGTGGCTGTTAAAGTTCAGGTCTGAGTCCATGACTACACCAAGATTTCTGGCTTTGTCTGTTGTTTTTAACATCGTTGTTTACAGCCGAGCGCAGACTTTTTATCGTTCCTCTTTTGCTCCAAAAACAACCACCTCAGTTTTTCCTTCATTTAATTTCAGAAAGTTCTGGCACATCCAGCCGTTAATTTGTTCGATGCACTTAGTCAGTTTTTGTATTGGACTATAGAAACCCGTATAGAAGCCTTGCAGATGCTAAAAGTCATTACAGTTATCCAGGCCATCATCAGGACAACTGATAACTATCCACTCACACATCATTTTTGGATATATAAGATACAATTATATCATGAGTTTGAGTGTTAATTACTATTTACAAGTCATATTTCTAAGATTGTGGAATATTTAGTAATTAGAAGTGGCTGGTGATTATAGTGTTGCCATTTCATTCTGCATAACCCCAGCTTTAAGACTGCTCTGGAACAGCTGACTGGTGGAGGCTTTCCATTTTTAAAAGTCCCATGGCATGAACATTTTACTTTATGAGTTTTTTTAACATTAGTTCCCCCAGCCTGCCTATGGTCCCCCAGTGGCTAGAGATAGCAATAAATGTAAACCGAGCCCTGGGTATCCTGCTCTGCCTTTGGTAAAATGAAAGCTCAGATGGGCCAATCTGGAATCTTGCCCCTTATGAGGTCATAAGCCTCCCCTTTCCCCCCCCCCTTCTCCTCCTCAAAAGCTGCAGACTCAGAAATAGCAAATACTAAGAAAAGCTCATTGTGGGACTGGCTCTAGTGGCTGTAATTCTGCACCAAGGCTGAATTTTGGGAAAGAGACTTCAGATATGGTATTAAGGGAACACTAAGGCCTATATAAAAGCATCCAAAGAGCACCATGTCATGGGACCTTAAACCATTTTTGTTTTTCACATCTTGTTCTACTTCTCTCACTGTGCCCCGCCCTTTCAATACCGACTCCCCATTTTCTTTCCAAGCCTCTGTTTCTCTGTGTCCCAGGCGCAACTTTCTCTCTTTGACAATGATATTATAACGGTGAGGTGATTGAAGCTTCTCCTGGCCTCCACTCTTAGAATGTTTCCTAAAAATGGTGTGCAAATGCTCCTCTCTCCTTACTTATCCTCGCATTGTATCAGCCTGATAGCTGGAAGTGAGGCTCGTCCTCCTGATGGCCGCTCCGTTCCCACTGGAATATGTGGCCTACATTTGTTTGCAGCGGTTAGCTCAGTGAGTGTCTTTCTTTGTCAAACATTTCCAGTTTCCTGCTACAAATCCCCTTTTGTTTCCTTAAAAAAAACGTTTGTCTTTCTATCTGTCTCTCTGTATATCTTTCCTTTTTCTCTCTGTAGTGTCTTCTCATCAATACTCTACATAGATCCAGCATTTTAGAGCACATCATTGATTGCTTACCATTCAGCTCCAAAGCACATGCCCCCATAACATTTATACATAACACACACACACACACAAACACACACACACACACACACACACACACACACACACATAGATGTACTGTATATACAAAGGTCACCTTCCATGACTTCGTTAGAGACTGTTTTATTATGGCTGACAGATGTGCCCATAAATCATAGGTCCCCCAGTGAAGCAAGAACATCCAAAACAAACTGAACACTGATAAAGGTAAAACACAGTGAGAAAGGGAAGAGAAAGATAGAAAGAGAGAGACATAAGAATACATGCAAACATAAATCAATATTCTGTAGCTATTGAAAATGTCTTCCATAATAGTTTTTTTGGCCATCATACCCCCTAAAGAATGATTTCTTTCGTCATCTTCAGTGTCTTCATGGAGAGATAGTGCAGCTTTTGTTACATCACAGCCTTACAGAGAGAAAATGGAAGTCTTTATGTTTAGAGTAAAATTAACTGTTAAAGAGGAAAGAAAGACAGATTGCTGATTCAGAATCTAATATACCCAAAGTGAGTCTGATAAAACCCAATCAAACGTCTTTGTATAAAGAGTCGGCCCGAGATGAAGCTCCTCCTTGTGAAACTCATCACCTCTAACCTCGGTGCTTTGGTTGCAACATGGCCTGTGTTACTCTGCATTGTCTGCAAAACCGGAACGGAAGTTAATCCCCCTTTTTTTCCTGGACTGGCAAAGAAAGTAACTCTGTGAAAGGAATACTTTGGATAGACATATCCATAGTGTACCTATTTTATATAGGCTTATTTCTGTAAATTGTATTTCCCCATTTGAATGTCTAACTAGGGAATGTTTCAGAACTTTAGAGTGCTGAAACAGAGCAGAGGAGACAACATACATTTTAAATTTTTTTATTTGAAAACAATGAATGATGGCTATAGTGTAATAATGTACATTGTAGTGAGTTTTAGCTCATTGTTTAGCTGTACAGCCCTCAACTTTACTGTTTTGGTTGGTGGCTAGATGTTTGTTTGTTTGATTGATTGATTGATAAATGGGTTTTCTTTGAACACAGCCAGATTACCAAGGTTAAAGTTCTGGGGGACAAAATGATGAAACTTTATTAATGCATTGTTTTGTTGGCCAGCAAGTAGTCCAATTCAAACATTTAGTCAACAATTACTGCAACACCAGGTTGCTTGAACCCACAAATGCACAAAAAACAAATAAAAATCCAATGAGGACATAAACTCAGCCTCCTCACTATCTCTGGTCAAGGCTGATTTAAATCAGTTGACTATCAATACATTTCTCGCTGAGTGTTGATGTAAGGAAAGAGCTATAAATAGTACATCTAGTCATCAGTTTTTAGGATAATTACAAAGACGCAGCACAGGATTTAGAAACTGCAGTGTGATTAAAAAAAGACTTAAAATATTGTATTGTTGCATAATAGCCCAGCTGAACCTACTCCCTTATTTCTTCCGCACCCTGGATTGTCATCTTTAAAAACTGAGGACACACTACACCATCTAAACTGTTTCTTGATACTGAAAGGAATATGTCATGTCAATAGTTAGATATTTCCCTGTTCGGTTACTTGTTTGCCATTTACCTTCAGTTCCCTTGAAAGATATCCTGATGATCTTTTGATTTAGACACTACTTTCTATAACTCATTAACTTGTAGTTATGATAATGTATGATTTATGGCTCTTCACATTAAGCCACTCTCAGGCTGTAATACCGCATCTGAAAAAGCTCAAGGTTCGTCTGTGCTGTTCAGATAATTGTTGGTAATAAGCTGGTGAATTGTTGGATAAGGCACAGTTTGGTGCATTTTCCTCTGCTGTGAGGAAAATGGATATGGAGAAGGGTCGTAGTCGGTCCAGGGGTATGAGCACCCTGGAAAAGTTTCTGATATTTCTGTTTGTGGCCATGACTGGCGTCTGCATCGGCCTTGTGGTCATCTACTTCACAGAGAAAGCTGACTCTTCTACTCATGCAGAAGGTGAGTGTGTACCAACAGATACTTTAGTTTAAAACATGCTGCAATATTCTTGCTATTACGTATGTATACATAATTACATGACGCTTTTCAACTCACTAACTATATGACACTATTGTAATGGTAATGTTTATATTGTGTATAGAGGGGTCAGAGCATTCATTCACATCTCTGTGTCATCTCTGTCACTGTTAGTAGAGACAAGACAAGACAGTTAAGAGTCCAAAGTGAGAGCGCCCTGAGGCCACAACTGCATCAGTGACTGAGCACACTGAAAACCCTGTTGTCAAATTGGACCTGAAGTTTTTTTTGATTTTTGACAAATCTGACCATCAGTGTTTTTTCACTGTCAATATATTGACTGCAGTAGGGGGTTTATCATAATTTGACTGTGAAGCAAAGGATGATCTGCATGGAGATTTGGAAATGAAAAGAAATGTTTAAAATGTGAACAATGTAGGAAATTATACCAAAGGCACACATCTCTTCTCCAAGGTTATTTTTTTTTTTTTAATATACTGAATAAATATGAACTTTTAGCTCTAAAAACTCCTATAGGTAAATATATACCAATAGGTAAATATCTACCTGTCAGTGATTTAAAAATGGAGCCAACAGAGAGTTATTAATTCTTGTGTGGTGAAAGTGTGTCGCCATGACATTTTCATGGTCCCCAGAGGATTCATTTTAATGACTGTGGTGATCCCCCGATTTTTCCTCTAGCACACATTGTTCTGCTCACCTGAATAAAGGTCTCTGAGTCATGTGTGTTAGCAGATAGGACGTGCAATGAGAAGTGAGGACTTACACACTGTTGTAACTTGGTCTGTGTTATTTATTTATTTATTCATTCACCATTTCAGTCTAGCTTTATGACATCTATTAAATGGATCATTGCTCCCAAAATGAGATGGCTTGTTTTACAAAAAACAAACAAGGTGATTATGTTGACAGTTATGTTCTGCCAAAATGCCAAAATATATTCCAGTTATTTTGTTGTTTTATACCCAACAGGCTCCAGACTTCCAAACGGAAGCTGCTCCAGCCACAAGAGAGAGCATATTTTTACTGCTGATGACATGTGGTATAATTAATGCTGTTACCAAGGCATCTCAGTTGATTTTAATTTGTCACTGCAGATACCATAAGGTGTTATTTAGTTATCAATTCACAGTATTTATATAGCGCTTTTTTATTAGGATTTCATGGCAAACATTTTCCCTCTTAACCTGCAGTGTTGTTGTTTGTATATTAATAAATTAACATTAAAATAATGTTTTTAGCCAAGCTAGCGGCAAGGCTTCTGAAATGCAATGTCCACCATTTTGCTCCAGACCAAACAATCTCAACAATTATAAAATAGATATCCATTAAATTTGGTTTTGGTTCAGCCATTCATGTCCCCCTTAGGATGCTTTACTTTTCAAATGGTGCCATCATCTGGTCAAAATGTTAATTTGTCCAATACGTAAAAATTGGACAAGGTAGTTTACTGGAAAATACATAAAAGCCCGCCAGAATTTGTAAACACAGCCCTCTCCTGCAGCCCTCCCCTCTCTGTGCTAAGCCCCTCCCACCACTCGAGAACGGGCATGTGCACACGCTTTACACAGTAACCTGTACAAGTAACAGTCATTCATTTCAATCCTTTCAATTCTCACTGTGATCCCGATGTCGTCCTGTTTTCTTTGTAAACTTGTGGGCCTGAAAAGCACTTTGTGATGACATTCAAGGATCTACATAATCATTACCTTGAATTAGCCGCAGCCTTGAGCCTTTGGTAATAGAAAACTTCTCCGATATTGACACATTTTATTGCGTTTATTGTCAGACTCTTTTAGACTCTCTTTTTGATAGGTCCGTCTTACTTGTTTGGGTTGCTTTGCAGTGTAGGCAGTTGTTACCTATGCTGGAATTATAGTAACTTTTTCTGCAGGATTTTCTATTTTCTTGAGGCTATCAACAGCTAAAAAAACGTGCACATGCATCTGCATTTGTAAACCAGTCAATTGACTCTCTGAAATTCCCTTTGGTTGACAAAAAATCTCCTGTCACTGTCTACATTTTCTAAAGCTTAAAAACAGAGAAGAGGTGCAGAAGTTTAGGTCTTTGTCAGACCAATTGAATTATAATATCCTGAAAGGTTATTTTGGAATTTCTGGCCAATGATGCCACAACGTCAGTATCTGCAGTTATGGTCAGGGTTATGTTTAGTTTAGGGTTAGGGTTCATTCCTCTCTCTCTCTTTCTCTCTCTCTCTCTCGACCTGACTGCAGTTTGTCATCATAACAGACTTGAGGGATGCTCACGTTCGATGGCGTCTGGCACTTTGGAGAGGTGTTCTCTTCACGGATGAACCCTAATCCTAAACCTAACACCAGATACTGACTGGTTTTTGGACTGTTTTTTTGGATTTTTGCTACAATTTAAATATACATACACAGTAACAGATGTCTTCCTCTATCATACATTCCAGGGCAGGACTCAGGGTGTGGTGGTCCTCTGGAGCTGTCCGGAGACTCAGGCACCTTCACCACTTTAACTACCCTAGTAGCTACGACAATGGAAAGAGTTGCACCTGGCACATCACTGTGAACCTGAAAAGGTGACATGGCTCCCCATCACTGCTCTTCCAACCTCAGTTGTGAACTCTGTAGAATTACAGTCCCCTTTACACTCTTCATGGGAAATTTTAAAAATGCTGAATGAATACTGACTGATTAACTAAATCAAAATATTACTTAAGAAGAGACTACCATTATTCTGGAATAGCCCAAAAATATTTTTTCCTTCCAACACATTTGTTGTGTCTCTTCTTTTCAAGACAGTGCAGGACAAAACAAATCTCTTATTCTCTATTTCAGACAAGGTCTTTTATAGTGTTTTGGCCCGGTGTTTAATCAGTAGAGTTTTGTTACTGTTGGGGAAACGTCTTATGTGAGGCCAAGCAGTGGGGAACAGCTGGATGAATGCAGTGGCAGCGTCACAGACAGATGGCTGCTTGCCTCCTTCATTCTCTCAGCTCTCTCTCTCCACACCCACAGGGGAAACTAAATCCTTGATTCTGCTTTCTCTGTTTGCATGGCTGCCTCCCTGCAGTGGCTGCTGTTCTCTTTGGGCCTTTATGTCTCTATCTTCCTTTTGTTATTTTTATACACGAGTGAAATACATACAGGCCCGCGCTTGCATGTGCATACCTATATGCACACAGACACAGTTACATATAGTCTCTCACATGTGTACACATGCATGCACTTACATCTCACACTGAGCATCTCTCCCCTTCCCTGTCAACTTCTCAGATTTAAAAAAGACAAACACCACTGCGTGTTTCTGTTGCAGGTGGTACAACTGTGGTTTGAAGAGTTTGCTTTGGAGGAAAACCAGCTCTGCACGTCCGACTTCATCACACTGCGAGACTCTCTGGGAATCATTGGTAACAATCCTGTTTTAAGTCCAAACTAAGGGGAAAAAGGATATACTGTAGATAGATAGATAGATAGATAGATAGATAGATAGATAGATAGATAGATAGATAGATAGAGCACACAAACACACTTACATGAACATAAACCACCAGCTCTTTCAGCATGCAGTGGCCTGTCCAAATCAGCCCATCCATCCATCCATGGGCAGACTCAGCTAGTGACTGCAAATAAACAACTTTAAATATTCTAATATTAAATAATATTGATACATAGCTGTTATTTGTAACTCTAAATATCCTACAGCCATGGAAAATTGTGAGACATTGGGCCCCTGAATATTGACATGTACAGTAAAATCCTTTCTTTAATTTCTTATACTGCACTGTAACTTTTATTCTTGTGTTTTATCTGTTTTTATTTTTTAACTGTTTTTTAACAGATTTTGTGTAAAGCACTTAGAATTGTTTAAATGTGGCTATACAAATAAAGCTGCCTTGCTTAAAAGGCCCCCAACCCCTCCTACGGAAGCAAGACAACCAGTCTGAAAACATTTTATGTCTTTTGTGGTTGTTTCGTCTTTTTGTGTCATTTTGGTGACCTTTTGTCTCTATGTAAGTCTTTTAGTGTCTCTGTGTAGTTTGTTTGATGACTTTCCAACAAGTAATATTAACAGTCACTTCGTAAATATGTTCCCATACTAACAAGCCAACTACATACAACTTCTTTTTAGATTAACATTGCAGATGAACAAGCTGTGCACAATGGTATTGTCTCTTTCTACATAATTTTGTAGGTAAATACTGTGGCTACACAAAACCAAAGCCGCTGGTGTCACTTACAAACCGCCTGACAGTTCACTTCGACACCAATGACGAAAAACAGACCAAGGATTCAAGGCTCATTACAAAGCTGTTGCTCCAGAGCTCTCGCCAGGTAAGATGATGAGTGGGAATCCAATTCAGCGACAAATTTGCCTTGGCTCTGGCATTATGTTGGATGTGAGATTTCATTTGAAATGTAAAGGGCGTTATAAATAAAATGTATTATTATAATTATTATTATGTCTGTGTTATAAGTATGTGAATGACCTAAAGTAATGTTATAGAAATAGATGCTGGATGAAGAGAGACGTAGGAGAAGGGAAATGAAAACGTGGGTGGTAGGTGGGGTTGGACTGGTGTATTGCGGTATTGTTGAGATTTGTGGAACTGAATTGTCCTCCATTACTGCTGACAGAAATAGCCGGAGCTGGTGGCTTCTCCAAGGTGACCAGGGGGAACTGATGACCCCCAGCTTTCCAGAGCAGAACTACATGAAGGAGCACTATACCAGGTACACACAGGAGCAAGTGACACAATAAAGCAAATGTGACAGCTACATGGTAACAGTTGCTTCTTTTTTTGCTGATCCTTATCTGAGAATGTTAGGTTGTAGTGTATGACTTTTCGTTTATCTCAATACACTCTTTTTTAATCTAGTATTTTTACTTAGTATGTTAAACGGAATGTATGTTCCCTATTTTCTGTGTCAACATTTCTTGACCCTGGTCTCTAGACTTTTCCTGCCTACGTGACATTCAGAACTATTTCTTGGAGTCAATCCAATCTACATCATGATGCAACAACAGACTGGAAATTAATATTTAAAAGGGCTGTTCTTGAAATACTAAAGTAGTGTCTAGGATTGCCTCCACAGCTCTCACAAACCATTCCCAACCACTCGTCAAATACCGACGCTTTGTCAAGGCCTTCGGCATATGACGCACTCACATTCACGTGCTAAGCAAATTGCTAAGCTAACTCCTGTTAGGAGTAGTCCTGTTAGTAGACATAGCTATCCTGCATCTGACTAACAAAATATGTTTTGCAGGTCTTTATTACTCTGCTGCATTCATGTGTTGTTGGAATAATCTGAATAGTTAGTTCCTGATTGGGAAAATTCATGTGAACACCCCCTTAGGTCCCATCACACAATCTGCAAATTGTTAAAAGATTTCGGTGCACAACTTGCCCGGTTGACATCATATCAAAAACAAGCCGAACAGAAGTACATGTTGTTTGACGTTGGGTGTCAGAGGAGCATTTGAATGCACCATTTCTATGATTTTATTATTCATTTATTTCAGATATGTGTAAAATATGTATATTTCAGTTAACCAGGTGTTTTTCCTTGTTTAATTATGTAAAAGCTTTACATACCTAATTTAACTGGTACTCTTAGTCATTGGATTGAAGAATTCATCATTAATTTCTGGGTCGTTGCAGATTGCAATGTTGTGTTTTTAATTTAACATAAGTGCTACCTTTAACATTTATGAATGTTCCTTAAATAAAGTACATTGATGAGGTGAATTCAGGTTTAAACTTCCGTCAGACAGAGGTTTTTTTGTTTTGTTTCTAGAGAAATGTGTTGTACAGCAGCTCAAACAAAGAAGATGTCCTCAATATTCATTTACATTTACTTTAATGTGGAACACAGTTTGTTAGTATTGATAAACATGTGGTCCTAAACAAACTAAAGATTTCAGATTTCAGATTAGCATCTCAAAGTAATCTATTAGCTATGCATATTTACCTCAAAACAAAGCTCAACACATTCAATCTTGACAGCATTTGTGATCTGATCTATGATTAATGCATCTAATTTAACCAGAGTACATGTCAGTTTGCACGCTGGTTTTGGACTTGGTGTCATATGGTGTCATTTGGCTGTCATCATGATTAATCTTGGTTTGGTTTAGCTTGACAGATCACCAGCTGTCCAACAAGAGCAGATCAGTGATAAAAATAGTTATGAATGAGAGTGTTCAAATGCAGTGCACGTTGTAACCATGAGGATCCAAAATGATTTGGGGAAATCTGTGTGTTGGTGTGTGTGTGTGTGTGTTTGTGTGTGTGTGTGTGTGTTGTGTGTGTGGTGTGTGTGTGTGTGTGTGTGTGTGGTGTGGTGTGGTGTGTGTGTGTGTGTGTGTGTGTGCGTGTTTTTATTTCCATGTTGGATCAGTGGAGAATCACGGTGCCTGAAGGCGAGAGGGTTCGACTGACATTTACTTCCTTTGACCTGGTCCTGAGGTGTGTGGAGACTTTTTTCAGGTCTACGATGGCCACACGGCCGGCTCTTCTTCCTTCAGTAAGGTTTTAAAATAAACCACAATATATTTCACACATCAGCCCAGATTATGTCAAAGCTGTGTAAACCATCTATATGCTAAGGGATGGAATTCAGACTGGGGCTTTGTTCAACATTACCAATGAATAAAAGATGAGCTCAATTAAAGTTTGAGAAGTTGTACAAGAACGAGGTTCTGGAGTCTATTTTAAACTTAATGAATGTAAATCTGTCTGCTGAGACTTCATTGTTAAAGCAGCACTGATTAATTGTCAACTATCTAAATTGAAATTTGGGGGTGTTGCTGTTATGCTCAATTCTCACGTATATACATATAATCCATCAAAGGTAAATTCTGTGGCGGGAAGGTGCCAAAGCCAGTGGAGTCCATTCGCACACAATGGTGGTCCGCTTCAAATCCGACAACAGTTTGACTTCTAAAGGATTCAGAGCAACTACACCAAGTCCATTCCACCACCTGTTACTCCTTCCACACAACATCAACCCCACAGACAACACCCAGACCCACCACACAACCTCTCCACCTCCCACTTTCTGTAAGCATTTGCTCCAAACTTTCTCTGTTAATGTCCCTCTTGTCCTCTTAAAATAATCATCCATCTATATTTACTCATACTTCAATGACAGATGATTTATTTACTTTTTTTCAGCCGACCTACCCTTGCCTGCTGTTTTTATTTTAATTTGAAATATTCAGATATATTTGATTGCTTTAACTAGCAAATAACAGCATCAATATCCATGTAGCTGAATCAGTTTCCCAGAACAATTTCCATCACCCATTCATTTTTTCACTAAGACTATTTATCAGAATGCCAAATTAGTTATCTCTTGAACGTTAATACTGATGCACAATAATATCATTACAAATGTTCTCAAATGATCTATGAAGGTTGTTTCCTCCCTGGCCATGAGAGCTTGTTGATACATCTAACAAAACTGTTATGCCTCCCCATGCATTTTCCTTCAAGTGACAGCTACAAATAAGGATGAATGCAACACTGTGTGTAG